>NW_006439189.1:2497696-2506245 GCF_000325575.1 Pteropus alecto
CGAATACAGCAACATAGTAAAAATGTTATACATCATGATCAGGATGGCTTCATCCCAGGGACACAAGGATGGTTCAACATAAGCAAATCGATTGATGTGGTACACCACATAAACACATTTAAAAATAAGAATCATCTGATCATATCAATAGATGCAGAAAAAGCCTTCAACAAGATACAGCATGCATTTATGATCAAAACACTTAACAAAATCAGTATAGAAGGAAAGTACCTTAACATAATACAGGTCATATATGACAAACCCTCATCCAACATTATCCTTAATGGTGAAAAACTAAAAACCTTCTCCCTAAGATCAGAAACAAGGCAAGGCTGTCCACTATCGCCCCTGCTATTCAATATAACATTGGAGGTCGAAGCAAGTGCAATCAGGCTAAAGAAAAATATAAAAGGCATCCAAATAGGAAACGAAGAAGTCAAACTGTCACTATTTGCAGATGACATGGATTCTCTCTATATAAAACCCTTTAGACTCCACAAGAACTCTACTAGAAACGATAAGCAAATCCAGTAAATTTTCTGGATACAAAATCAATGTTTTAAAATCCATAGTGTTCCTATACTCTAATAATGAAGTGTCACAAAAAGCAGTGAGATAAATAATTCCTTTTCCAATGCAATAAAAAAATACCTAGGAATAAATTTAACAAAACTTGTGAAGGACCTACATAATGAAAACTACAAGACCCTATCAAAAGAAATTGAAGAAGATACAAAGTTATGGAAAGATCTTCCATGTTCTTGTATTGGAAGAATTACCATAGTTAAAATGACCATATTACCTAAAGCATTATATAGATATAATGCAATCTTCATTAAACTCCCATCATCATTTTTTAAAGAAAGAGAACAAAAAGTCATCAGACTTATATGGAAGCACGAAAGACCCTGAATTACCAAAGCCGTAGTGAGAATAAAGAATGAGGCTGGAGGCATCACTCTGCCTGACTTCAAATTATGCTACAGAGCGACAGTAATCAAACGGCATGGTGTTGGCAGCCAAACAGACACAGCGACCAGTGGAACAGAATCGAGAGTCCAGAAGTAAACCCATATTTATATGGGCAAATAATTTTTGACATTAAAAGCCAAAACATCCAGTGGAGAAAGGAAAGCCTCTTCAATAAATGGCGCTGGGAAAACTGGAAAGCCCCCTGCAAAAGAATGAAACTGTTGTTTATTACAAAGCACCAAAATTAACTCAAAATGGATTAAGGACCTGAATATAAGACCTGAAATAATAAAATGCATAGAAGAAAACATAGGAAAGGAACTCAAGGACCTTGGACTTAAGAGGATTTTATGTATTTGCAACGGCGAGGGAAGTAAAAACAAAAATAAATGAATGGGACTACATCAAACTAAAAAGCTTCTTCATAGCAAAAGAAACCGTCAGTAAGGTAAAGAGACAACCATCTGAATGGTTAAGTATATTTGCAAGCAATGCCTCCAATAAGAGCCTAATGTCCAAAATATACAAAGAACTCATACAACGTAATAACAACAACAACAAAAAATGATTCAATCAAAATGGGCAGAAGACCTGAACAGACACTTCTCCCTAGAGGACATACAAATGGCCAACAAATGTTTCAAAAGATGGTCATCATCGCTAGCTACTAGAGAAATGCAAATCAAAACCACAAAGTGATACCAACTCGCACCTGTTAGAATAGCTGTTATCAACAGGAGAAATAATAGCAAATGTTGGAGAGGATTCAGAGAAAAAGGAACTTTCATATGCTGGTGGTGGGACTGCAAATTGGTATAACCACTATGGAAAACAGTATGGAGGTTCCTCAAAAAATTACGAATTTATCTACCATACAACCCAGCAATCCTTCTACTGGGTATTCAGCTCAAAGTCTCAAAAACTGATTTCTGAAAAGATATTTGCACACCGATGTTCATAGCAGCATTATTCACGTTGGCCTGGACATGAAAGAAACCAAATGTCCTACGATAGATGATTGGATAAAGAAACAGTCGTATATATATACAATGGAATATTATTCAGCCATAAGAAGTGATGAAATAATGCCTTTTTCAAAAACGTGGATGGACGTCAAGATAATCATGCTAAACGAAATAAGTCAGACAGAAAATGTTGAAAATCACATGATATCACTTATGTGTGGGATATAAACCTAAAAGCAACAGATGAACAGGACAAACAAACAGAGACTCATGGACATGGACAATAGACCAGTGATATCCAGAGGGTTGGGGAGAGGAGGGAGGGGAGAAGTAGATGGGATAAGGGGGTGGGTCAAGTGTGGTTACAGAAAGAAATCTAACTATGGTAGGTGAACACACAGTGTAAATATATATATATGCCTTTTTGTTAAAGTATATAGCTGAAACTTATTGGATTTCATTAAGCAATGTTACCATAAAAATAAAAAATAAACATATGCAAGAGTAGCTTGAAAAAAAAAGAAAAAGAAAAGCTATGAAAAGAGACTAGCCCTATGAGATATTGAAACATATTATAAAGCCTTTTTAATTAAAAGAATGTACCATCGGACCATACATAGAAAAAGAAGAGGAGTAGAATTTAAAAATCTGAAATAGATCCAAGTACAAATCAATATGTAATATATGATAAAAGTGTCATTCCTAATCACTGGCAAATGATGTTGGCCAACTGTATAGCTATTTTTAAAAAGATAAATGTAGATTTTACCATATGTTTAATACAAAAACTCTCAATGGATCAGAAACCTAATGTAAAAAATGAAATGATACAAATACTAGAGGAAAAGAATAGTGAATTCATCGATAACCTATGAGTATGGAAAGAATTTTTAATTATAACTCAAAATTCAGATGTAGAAGAAAAATTTGGTATATTTGACATTGAAATAATAATTATAATAATACATGGAAAGAACACCAATAGGAAAATTCAAAACAAATAACAAACTCTTAGAAAATATTTGCAACATATATCACAGTTAAAGGGCTAATATCCCTAATATTTGAAGAATTCCTTAAAACTGAGAGAAAAAATCTAAAGCTCAAGAAATTTTTTAAATTATCTAAAGATTTGAATAGGTGTTTTGTGATTTTAAAATATATTTTCTATATTTTAAAACATTTGTGAATATTTGAATTATTCGTACACATTTATATATACAGTCATGAAATATATGACAATGTTTTATGTCAATCATTATAGGAAAAATGCAAAATAAATGGCATTGTGATACAATTTTTTAATCTCAAATTGGCAAAATTTTAAATGCTAGAACTAATAAATTATATCAGCAAGGTTGCAGGACACAAAATCAACACACAGAAGTTAATCACATTTCTAGACTAGCAATGATCATGTGGAAACTGAAATTAAAATTCAGTGTCACTTACAGTTGCTCAAATGAAAATAAAATATTCAGATATAAATGTAATGAAATATGTCCTGCATTTGTACATCTACCATTACAAAGTGCTAATGAAAGAAATTCAAGTCCTAAGTAAATCAGAAGACATTCCCTGTTTATAGATTGGAAGTCAACATAGTAAAGATGTCAATTATTCCTGTATTAGTTTGCTAGGACTGTCATAATAAATTATTACAGACTGGATGGCTAAAACAGCAGAAATTTATTTTCTCATAGTTATGGAGGCTAGAAATTAGAGGACAAGATATCGGCAGGGTTGGTTTTTTCTGAGGCCTCTCTCCTTGGCTTGCAGATGGCCACCTTCTCACTGTGTCCTCACCTAATCTTTCCTTGTACTGTGTCAATTTTTTTTCTTCTTAAGGACACCAGTCATATTGGATTAGGGCCCACCCTAATGCCTTCATTTTATGTTAATTATATTTTAAAAGATCATATCTCCAAATATAGTCACATTCTGAGGTACATTACATTTGGGGAGACACAGTTCAGTCTCTAATACTTCTTGAATTGATCTATAGATTTAATGCAATTACTATCAAAAGCCTAGCAAGATTTTTTGGCTGTAGACAAATTTATTCTAAACTTTATATGAAAAGGTACAGGCAGATCTTAAAAAGAGTTTAAAACCAGCTTTAAAAAGAAGAGTGATGTGGAAGAAATTACTCTACTTTATATCCAATTTTGCTGTATAGCTGCAGTAATCAAGACAATATTATAGTGGTAGAGAAATAGATATAGACTAATGGAATAGAATAGAGCACCCAGAAATAGAATAGAGCACCCAGTAATTACACCCAATTAAGTTTTGACAAAGGTGCAAAAGAAATTCAATGGAAAAACAAATGGTGCCAAAGAAATTGGTCATCCATAGGCTAAAAAAAAAAAAAAAAAAAAAAAACCTTCCTTGCACATGAATGAATTTGGACCCTTTAAACCGTAAAAAAAAATAACTCAAAATGGATCAAAAATAACAAGCGTTGAAGAGGTTGTGAGGAAAAAGGAACATTCATACACTGCTGGTAGAAATGTGAATTGGTAAAGCCACTATGGAAAACCGTATGGCAGTTCTTCAAAAAACTAATAATAGAATTACCATATGATTCACTAATCCCTTTTCCTGAGTATTTACTCCCAAAAATTTGAAAATATTTATCCACAAAGATATATGCACCCCAATATTCACAACAGCATTGTTCACAGTGGCCAAGACATGGAAGCCACCGAAGTGTCTATAGATAGATGATTGGATAAAGAAGATGTGGTACATATATACAATAGAACATTACTCAGCCATAAGAAAAGATGAAATACTGCTATTTGCAACAACGTGGATGGATTTTGAGATTATCATGCTAAGTGAAATAAGCCAGACAGAAAAAGTTGAAAACCATATGATTTCATTCATATATGGGATATAAAACCAAAACAGCAAACAAACATGACAAACAAACAGAGAGACTCATGGGCACTGACAGTGGATTAGTGGTTACCAGAGGGAAGAGAGGAAGAGAGAAGGCGGGTGGGGGTAATGAGGGTCAAACAGCTGTGTGGTGGCAGAAGGAAATTTAACATTAGGTGGTGAACATCCAATGCAATATACATATGACATGCTATTGAAGTGTACACTTGAAACCTATTTGATTTTATTAACCAATTCATCCCAATAATTTTAATTAAAATGAATTATAGACTTAAGTGTAAAATGTCAAGCTATAAAACTGTTAGAAAACAAAACATAGATAATTTGGATCTAGGGCTATACAGAGTTCTTAGATTTGACAGCAAAAGCATAATACATAAAATAAAAATGTATAAATTAGACTTCATTGAAATTTAAAAGTTTCGTTCCACCAAAAACCCCTTTAAGAGAATGAAAAGACTAATTACAGAATAGGAGAAATATTTCTAAACTATATGTCCGACAAAAGAATAATTGTGTAATAGTTTCCTATGGCTGCTATAAGAAATTGCCACAAACCTAGTG
Source organism: Pteropus alecto (assembly GCF_000325575.1). Taxonomy (NCBI): domain Eukaryota; kingdom Metazoa; phylum Chordata; class Mammalia; order Chiroptera; family Pteropodidae; genus Pteropus; species Pteropus alecto. The sequence continues at coordinate 2,503,105 of NW_006439189.1, forward strand.
ACTTAAAACAGAATTTATGCTCTTACGGTTCTGAAAGCCAGAAGTCTGAAATCAGTATCGCTAGCTGAAATGTACGTGTCTGCAAGGTCGTGATACCTCCAGAAGCTTTAGGGGAATAACCAATTGTTCTTTGCCTTTTCCAACTTCTGGTGGCTGCTGGCATTTCTTGGCTTGTGGCAACATCACTCCAATCTCTGCCTCTGTGGTCACATTGCGTTATTCTCTTCTTTATGAAATCTACCTCTGCTTCCCTTTATAAGGATACATGTGATATCATTTAGTGCTCAGCCAGATAATTGAGAATAATCTATCTGAAGATCCTTAATTTAATTATATCATCAGAGACCCCTTTTTATTGCCATAGAAAATAGTATTCCCAGGTTCCAGGGACTAGAACATGATATCTTTTGGGAGGTCATTTTTTTCAGCCTACTACAACTAATATATAGAACATATAAAGAACTCTCATATCTCAAGGGTAAAAAAAATACTTTTAAATTATGGGCAAAAGGCACAAAGAGACATTTCACCATAGAGAATATATAAATGGCAAATAAGCACATAAAAATATATTTCCTTATTAGACATTAGAAAATGCATGTTGAAACCACAGTGAAATACTACTACTACACATCTTCAGAATGGTATTATGCAATCCTATGCTTCTTTTTCCTGCAAATAGATTTGCTACACGAAGTTTTAATAATGATGATCAAACACATATATAATGAAATTATAATAGTTTATTCAAATCAATACACAAAATTAAATATTTTCATACAGCGCATATACAAAATTAAATATTTTCTACAATGTCATTTTATTAGTAATTTTTTCATATTATTAAAAACAGTGCACATCATTGTAGAAAATTTAGGAATGCAGAAAACTGTACAATAAGAAAATACAAATCACCCATAATATATCTTACTGCATTTTTTAAAAGTACAGTTGGTATGCAATAGTATACTAGTTATATTAGCTTCAGGTGTACAGTATAGTGATTCGATATTTTTATACCTTAAAATATGATCACCCCACTAAGTCAAATAGTCATTTGTTGCCATGCAAACTTATCACAATATTGTTGAATACATTTCCCTGAACCTTTTTCACCCATACCCAACCCTCTCCCCTCTGGCAACCATCCCTTTGGTCTCTGTTTCTGTGAGTCTGTTTTTGTTTTGTTCTGTTTAGGTCTTTTTAGATTCCACATATAAGTGAACCATGTGATATTTCTTTCTCTGTCTATTTCACTTAGCAGAATACCCTCTAGATCTATCAAAAACAAAAAACAAAAACCTGAATATCATAGCTTATTCTGTTCAATGGTAAAAATATTATGATATCCCAGATTATTTCAGTTTTAAAAAATGACTATTCAATAACCTCAGAATGAAATAAAGTTAACAATGGTAATAAATGTCTAACTTAAAGAAGTGTTGTCATCAAATTGCTTTAAGTTCTTATTAGGTCTTTTCAAATTTACAAATATATAAAATTTTCTGTCATATACAGCCACACATAAACAAACAGAAGAAACCCTGAATTATTACCAGAAAAAAATCAATGCTGAGATAAAAAGTAAATTAACAATGGAAAAAAAAGAATTCATTTAATTTTAAGTTAATACTGACACATAGGTAAATATTACATTCAGACACAAATGTATGAACTTATTCACCCATATTAAAAATACCAAAAAATGTGTAAAATATTTTATTGACTCATCTATTTGAATTATCTCCCCTCTTTTCTTTTGCAAGACATGTTCACTTTGACCTTAGATGTATAAAACTATAATAATGAGCCAAGATGAATAATTTTTAACATTCAATAATAGTGAACATTTCCTTCTATGTTCTTACACAAACAAAAAAAATTTCTTTTCATAAAATTATAATCTCAATTTTTCAATAGTAGGAATTAAAAATACTCATGCTCAGGTTTATAGATATTTACCATTTCCAAGTCTGAAGAAATCAATTCCCAATTTCCTAGTGCCTACATTTGAAGTTAATTTTTTCTCTGCTTTATAATTCTAGGGTTGAACCAGTTATATACCAAGCTTTTCAGATCAGCTGTCTTGATTCCTATCCCTTTTCTCTCTTGAAAAATAAATATATATATTTTTTTCTATTTCAGCCATCCCTCTTTTCAGCAGCTTCCACATGATAGGTTCTTTAGGCTACTACTGTAAGTACATTTGTATACTCGTGCACCCGGAGTAGAGGTCAGGCTACCTGGTTTGCTTAGGTCTTCATTTATCCCTTCTAATCTGATGGTTTTCCTGCTAGTAATACATTTGAATGTTTACACTCAACATGTTCCATATTTAGTTAAAATGAAAGCATATGTATACATACATACTAAGATTATATGTTTAAGATTTAACAGCTTTGACATATAAAGTGCACCTTTTAAGATATTAAATGAAGAAAATTTGGTTTCAAAACTCAATTTAAATATAGATCTTGCAGGTTTAAAGTAATTCCTGCCTTTGGTTTGTTTTATTACAATATCTGAGTCATATTAAACTTTACGCAGGGCTCCTCAGACTAACGGTCCCCAATTTATCACTCTCAACTGCTTGGGTTATTTCTGACTTTTAGTGCTTTGTACAAACTCATTGCTAAATGAAATAGAGCCATACTTCCTGGCACCTTGCTTGCTCTAGGGTCTAATCCTCTCTCCCTCACGTAATGGAGTAACCACTTCCAAGCACACTTTACTGAGCCTTGGAAATCACTACCTATTCCCCAGACATAACTCTCCTAAACCCACTTTATTACCATTTACTCAGATTCAGTGGGAATCAATTCAACATCATTTATTCATCAGTTTTGACCATTCACTATACATTAGGTGCCATGCTAGACACTGGGGATACAGCAGGAAAAGAAAAGAGACAAAACTTTGTGGAATTTACAATCTAGTTGGTGAGGTAGAGGCAGAACAGTAGCAAAAAGTATCCTCATTTTGGAAATTGTCATTCATGAGGCATAGATACTTTTGGATAAGAAGGCAGGGGGAAATAAGTGGAAAAACTGCCCTTCCCAGTAATAAGCAAAAAGCAATAGGCAAAAAGAAAACTTAAACCAAGTACTTACCAATTGCATAGCTTTGCAGTATTAAACTACA
>NW_006439189.1:2506799-2526158 GCF_000325575.1 Pteropus alecto
AACTTTCTATATTGTTTTGTAATGGATGTTCCACAAGAGTCTTCTAGTCAAATTTTTATAGTCTTTTTCTTGGGTAATCATTCTCCTACCAATGTTTGCAGATACCAGATGAGAGTGATTTCTCTTTCAAAGCCATTGAATTGATTTATGGGAGTCCATTCTTGAACTTCTGATTCTCTATCCAGACATTATCACACAATATCTGCCATTGAGCACTCATGATATATTCACATGTATCATTTAATTTACCACAATAGAACTATACCAACTCAAATATTCTTTCTGATAGCCATGATTTCTTTACAGACAACTGTGTATTTATAATTCATTTGCAAGTCCTCAACCAAACTAGGCATCCAGGGAATTTGGGAGAGATTTTTCTTTCACCATTGGCATATAGTATCCAGTCAAACATTTGTGTACAAAAGTGTATTCCAGGTTATTTGTTAAGGAAATACATTATTTCAGTGGCATTTATTTTAATTTAAAGGAAATAAAATTCCTTTCAGAAATAAAAATCACACAATTTATATGCAACCATATTAATGGACAAAAGCAAGTAAACATCAAATAATTCTTTTAATTCTATATAGTATTTTACTTATCTTTCTAAAGTAGAACCAGTTGTAATAATTACCTAAACATTCCGTTTGGATCTTTTGAGAAGGTAAGTGTATGAGGTTTGGTCCTCTGTTCACCTGAGTCAAGAAATCTGTTCATTAGAAATAAGTCTGGTAGCTCATATTCCTGTGGAAGTTATAAAAGAGTTAGCTGTGATTAAAATATAGGATTGCCTATGTAAGAAGGAAATTAACCAATTGTTTAAGGATATTAATGAGAATTAGAAAGAATTTGAGGACTGGAAGTGGAGAGAACTAAAATTGATGTCTATAAGGCACCTGACTACCATCACCTCATTTCACTTGTGCATTCATAAAAATATCATTAATTCAGAACATACTATCTCCCAGGTATTCTGCAAAGAATTTTGCATATGTTAACTTATTTAATCTTCACAAAATAATATGTATATTTTCTTTTCATATTTGGAATATGAAGAAACTATTTAGAGAAGTTAAGCAATGTGCCTAAGGCTTCAGAAGTTTCCAGTGGCATAATAAATTAATAAACACAGGCCAAACAAACACTAAAGCCCTCATTCTTAATAACTGCTTCATGCTATATGTTACTTAGAACATTCCTTCCAAGAATAACTATACTAAAAACATTGAGCTGTTAAATTAGCCATGTACACACTTCACAAAATTAATACTTTATATGTGTAAGAATTTATTCCATTAAAATGGAATGTATGCTTATAAGCTATATCTTTTTCCATTTTATAATTTTATCTTTATTTCTTCTGAAGAATTTCTTAAACTCTACCTCCCTTTTACTAGAGATTTATACTTTTTTGTAAAGGGTAGATATTGTTAAATTCAGGGTTCAGAAATACATTTGGGGAAGAGGATTTGGGAATATATCTAGAAAATATAGTTCCACCCTCATATTTTCCACTGTCGTCCTGGGGATTTTCAGGGATTCCATCAAAAGTTATTCAGTGGACTCCAGATTGTCCTAAATATTCTAGAAAAGCAATACTTTTCAGAAATAAACATGTGATAAATGGAATTTCTCTCCAATTTCTTTGAATTGTTTAACAAATAGCGGAAGACAATCTTCTCATATATATAAAATATCTCCAAATTTTGTATACTTAGAGTCAGTTCTCAAAATGAAACATTTTTCTTATTTGTGTAAAGATGGTACTACAGATACTACATTCCTAGATAAATGATATATTAAGCCCTAAGACATTGATACTTAGTGTTCACCTAAACCAGAGGTCATGAACTGGCAGCCTTTTTTTCTGACTTCTGCCTGAAGGTGAATTTTGTTTTAGCCTAGCCAATGGTTTTTAAACTTTGTAAATTGAATAGCTCTTAACAGTGTATAGGTTTCATCTTTGCTGTTTTCTACCACTCCCCGCTTTCTTATAACCTAGCTGTTTTACTCACTGATATTTCCTACCTTGTCCTTAAAAGCATTTAAATTTGTGACAGGTCTCACAGCTCGTGTGCACAAAAGAGACTACCTTGATATTGATATACTAGTCACTGACTTGTTATCCCAATGTGCTTACAAACTTTCTCCAGCCCCCTAGAGAAATACACACCTTCTCTCCAAGTATTTCTAGAAGTTCCCAGGAGTTGTATCCCACGTGATCATGAATAAATCAATTTATATCACACGCTGCTACAACTGTTCTGGGCTTTCATCATGCACGTATGTAATCCACCATTACCTGCCAATATTTACTGTATCTGCTGGTCATCCATCATCTCCCATTGGACATTCATTACTTGCCACTGTGCATCCATCATCTGCCACTGGGTATACGTCATTATTTGCTGGGGATCTGCTGAGTACCGCCATGTCTGTTGGGCATCAACAATCTTCCACCAGGCATTGTGGTCTTTGCTGATGCTTTGCCATTTCATCACCAGTGCCTTCCATGAGAATGCTGTTTATTTGTCTTGGGTGTTGTCACCTGCTGCTGCCAAACCTACAATCCCTCAAGATACCACATGGTGCAGTTGCTCCAGTCTTCATTGTGCTTATGTTGCTTGCAAAAATTAAGAACATGTACCTCCACAATTGTGGCATGCTTTGTTATCTAAATATTGAAAAGCAATGCTTGTCCCTATCTCTTTCACAAAATCCCTCTGTAAAACAGCTTTCTTTCTTTTTTTTTTCCTTTTTTACTTATTGTTTCCCCAGGGGTTACACATTCTATAAGGCTGATTTAGAGTCTATTTACTGATGTCTTCAGGTATCTGAAGGGCTAAGCAGTGATCATATCAGTCTTGCATACTAGTATATACCTGGCATTTAACCTATATCTGGCATTTTTAAATGAATAAATGAAGGCCTCTTCCTTCTTGCAAATCCATTCATGAGATTAAGTACTTGAGAATTTATAGCCCAACACATCTAGACCTGTGAATCTTCACTTTTGGTTCAAGGTCTTCTCCAAATATTTTCTTTCTTTCTTCCAACACACATAATCATTCACTACAGGCTATTTACCCTAAGGGAATTTTTTTACCAGGTAAGTTTCAATTTTAAATATGAAAAGAAAGAATGGCACTCAGTATATTTTCAGAAAGTTACAGTGACATATATTATGAATATAGTCCATGGGTCCTAGTTCTTCTTATCTCTGAGTCTGCTACCTCTAGTCATTCTTTGCACTTTATAGCTCTTCTTCCTTCCCTAAAGATATACAACTTTTTCAAATTAATTAGTGCTTTAATTCTCCAATAAATATACAAAATAATTTCATAATGTAGTTTCAGTTCACATTTCACTTCTACTTGCAAATGTCATTTCACTACACACAGATAGGCAGCACTGTCTAAGTTAAATAATAAAAACTAACAGCTAACTAAATGCTTGTTTAGTGTCAGGCCCTGATGGTAAAGATGATAATAACAATAATTATAATAGCTAATTTTAATTGAGCACTATATGGGAGGGAAAACTTTTTCCCTCCATCCTCCCTATTTTAGTGCTGGGGCCCTGTGAATTAAGTTGGCAAAAAAACAAAAATTAACAGGAGAGTTTATTACTTATGTATATGGAGGCCTAGTGATGACCCAAATAAATAGACTCAGAGGCTTATATATACCATTTTTACTAGAGAGCAATACATTGTGAAGAAGTGACAAGACAAAAGAAAAAGGGTTTGGGCTTTGAGATGTGGGAAAGTAGATATATGGGGAAACTAACAGAGGAGAAAGTTTTGTTATGCAGGCCCAACTCTGTGTAGTCTCTGGGGTGATAAATGGGTCTCCAGAGATTGAGTCATTATTCTCTTCCTAGTATAGGGACACTTTCAAAAAGGGAAGTTTATACTCTGCCTTTAAACAGAAAGTGATAGTGTAGAGAGCTTTCCCTATATCTGTTTCTCAATCGCCTTCAGCTAAAAATAATTCTTATACCAAAGTGGCATATTTGAGAGAGGCATACTGTGATCCCCATCAGGACTTACTGTGCATCTATTATATCATTTAATCCTCACAACCAACATGTAGGCAGAACTTTACATTTTCCTCACTTTAGAGCTGAGGAAAACTTAAGCATACAGTTTTATCTGGCTTAGCCATAAAAGGCTAATATCCATTCTCACTTAGATCACTGATATTAAGGACCTATTTCCCCAAGTAATTAAACTGGTATTTTTGGCATTGATCCATGGAAATATGAAACATGTTGTGTTCTTGAGCACTTAAACCAAATGCCGATTCTTTCTGCCAGACTTGATATGGCTCTAGAGACACAATGTAGCATAACTCAGAAAAACATATCTTGTATATCCATGAGTAATTTCTGCAACTCCTACAATGATAATAGTTAACAGTTATTGCACATTTGCTGGTGCTACACACAAACCTAGCTGATAGACACTTAGAATCATAGCTTTGCTCAAAGTAATTTCATTTCAGTGTCTTTCAGACTCAACACCCCCTTAATACATAAAATTTATAGGCTCAGGTTTCAGTCCCTTTGCGGTCATGTGATTAGAAAATAGAATTAAAGAGAGATGGGGGAGGGGCATGCTAACTCTTTCAATAGTTGAAGGATTTTCATGCTCATATGGCTCCAAAAGTTGAAAGCAAGATAAATGATAAAAAGATAGAGAAAGAAGCAGATTAGGGTTGAATAAAATGGTCTTTGTTGATGAAAAGCTCTATCTTTCAAGGAGAAGAACCTGAAGGTTACTGGAGATTACACCAAGAATTTCTGCTTCGAGTAGAAGTAAAATAGATACTTTCTGGGTTTTCTTCTGTTTTAAGATTTTATAATTTCCTATTGATGTGACTTTGAACAAGTTACTTGGAATCTGAAATTATCATTGTAGAGGCGGAAGTACAGTGGTTCCCCATACCTGCAGTTTTGCTTTCTGAGGTTTCAGTTACTTGTGGTCAATCACAGTCCAAAAATATTAAAAGGAAAATTCCAGAAACAAACAATTAATAGATTTTTTAATTGCACTCTGTTCTGAATAGCGTGATAAAAGCTCGTGCCTTCCCGCTCCATCCCACCAAGGAAACGAATCACCCTTTTGTGCAACATATCCACACTACCTGACCATTAGTCACTTAGTGTCTGTCTTGGTTATCAGATAGATTGTCAAGGTATCACAGTGCTTGTGTTCAAGTATCCTTATTTTATTTGATAATGGCTTCAAAGCACAAGAGTAGTGATAATGCCAATTGGGATACACCAAAGAGAAGCTGTAAAGTTCTTTCTTTAAGCGAAAATGTATGTATGTACAGGGAAAAAATTATAGTGTATATAGAGTTTGGTACTATACCCAGTTTCAGGCATCCACTGAGGGTCTTGGAACACAGCCCCACAGATAAGAGGATACTAGTGTATAGTACCTTTGCAAGTGATAGGGAGATTAAAAGAAAAAATTACCATTTCATACAACAGAGTTACATTTCACATGTGTTTTTGTGTGCCTATGATCTTTATAATCAATCTAATTAGTCCCAGTAAAAGACCATAGATGAAAAATTGTCATTAATTATATATTATTTTAATAACTCATGGAGATATTTTACCTCTTGTTGCCATCTAAGTGAACATAAAATTTATGTAGAATGAATAGAATATATATCCATAACCCTCACTCTAGAACATTATGATATGAATAAGAATAGCCTATTTAGCCTTTATTTCAAAGGGCAGTAATTCAATTTTAAAAGCTGTCTTTCATATGCTAAATAGAATCTCTTACAACTATAAATCTTAGATACTACACAGTTCAAGCACAGTGTTAGGAATATATAGCGATAATAAATAAGGACAATTTTGTCCTTATTACAGAACAGAGTGCAGAACTGTGTAGTATCTGGGTCCTTGGACTAATTGTTAAAAGCTGATTTTGTTCTTTTCCTCCTTAGTCAAATTTCTGTATTCCGTGAGAGCTGAAATTTGTGTTCCAAATAAAAGATCTAAAATCTAAAATCTTTGCACTTTAATTTTCTGAATTTAAAATATTGCAAAGGCAAGCTGTTCACCCTTTGTTCACATAACAATAGGTCCCTAAAATACACTTTATGAATTGTTTTTCTATGACTTGATGCCATTGTTTCTTTTTAAATAAGAAAACATAAATTCAGGTTGAATGAGGTCTTTTTTTTTTCAGTGTGGGTTTTCTCACTGAAAAATATTTAATAAAATAGGTAGTAGAAATAGAATCTTACTTACCAGCCTATTTATTTCTATTTTTGTTCTTTAATTATATATTAAGAGATATTTGACAGTCTTTGTGGAAGTGTGTACAATTTCAAATTAGCCCAGGCCATTGTAGATGATTGCTATTTTCTATGTAATTGTAGAATCATAGCATCTATGGATTTTAACCGTTTTCAAAATGAAAGGAAGTATTCTGAGTTAGTACTTGGAATCCACATAGAATAACTAGGTCATGCTACCTTCCGTAGAGGGAAAAAAAATTTCTTATTCTAGATCAAGATCATTTTTGGAACCCAAAAGAATTACATTAGCTAATAAAAAACATATTTTCTCCTCAAAATTATGTAGTAAAAACCTTGAAGTGGAACAAAAAAAAAGAAATTTAATATTTGTTAAGCACTTACCTATTTTTCTATTTTACTTTAACCCAGTTTATATACTTTCAACTTACTATCTCCTTCATACTTATAGGGAAAAATAACTTTTTGGGTTTCCTATTTTAGGAACAAGTACAGAGGAGGAAGCCAAATATATGCTATTAAACTAATAGCTGAAGCTAACTGTATGTCTTTAATTACAAATGGAAATAATGTTCAAAATAGAACATAGATAAATAATGAAAAATAAATTCCATATGTTCTTAGAAGTATTTCTCATGATGGGAAAAAGTGAAGTCTCTAATTTTCAATTTGTCAAAAACCTGTGATTGCAATCTCTGTATATACACATGAGTTTCACCATTGGAGGTCACATATACACCATTGCAAGCAAACCCTTTATTCTTTAAAAGGGCAATTAGAGTAAAAACTAACTGTCTCCAGTAAACATTGTAATATATTTTACTTAGTTGCCAGAAAAAAAAAATACATATAAAAGTTAAATATCTATAAGTTAATTATCTACATATTTGAATTTGATAGTTTCATGCCCTTAGCTCTAATGCTGGCTAAGAAATATTTGGTTTTAACTAGACCTTTTTGATCAGATGATTCTTAAATAATTCCATATTGATATTGTGACTTTGGGCAAATAAATGGATATCTCTAAGAATTAGATTCTCCTTTATGAATGACTAGCTGTTATTGTGCAACTATCATGCTAAGCATTTTAAGCTACATTATCTCACTAAGTGCGTACTTTATAGGTATTTGTGAATCTCAAAGACTGAAAGTGAAAATATTTAGTTAGCTGTAAATCTCTATACAATTTTAAGATGCTGTTATTTTTAGGATTACATTGAACCAAGCTTCTATCGACAATTAAAAAGATATTATATATATGAAAATATAAACTATGTATTTCCGTATCTACCAAAATAAATGTTCTGGAGGTATTTTCTTGGTTATAATATATTTTCTCAGTGTAATTATAGTGAAGTAAGGTAAACTCTTCTAGTTTAAGTAGAAAAATTAAATGAACACTTTGCCAAAACTTAGTTCATTCAAAAATATAAAGGCTATTTTTGAAGACAACATTTCATAAATATTTTAGTGTGCAATACTACGAAAGCTTATGCAATTAACTTTTACCGTGTCTTCTCTTAAAAGTGTTGTTTTAAATTAGTCACTATATTATTGTACACATAATAAAATCTAATTAAAGTAGTTATACATAAATGACTGAATGAAAGAAGAAAGATGAAGTAAGGAAATCTAAGATTGTATTTAATTCTGATGTGAAATATTATGACACTGTAATTAAGAACTGTCAAATTTTTAATGTAAAATAAACCAAAAATTCAAAACATATTGCACATGCCAATATATGGCATTTGTATCCTAACCTGATGTTTTCTTGCCATTTTTTTCAGACAGGTATTAAGATAACTTAAAGAAAAGACAATTAATAGTACAGAACTGTGATAGTTAACGGGAAAAATAAACTTGTAGAAAGGAAAATTAGTAGAACAACAAAATAAAAACTAGCCTCACCTTACATTTTTACCTATTACTTTTCTTTTTATCATGCCTACTGGGTCAGAGTTATAGCCTTAAGGAAATTATTATAAGCTATAACAACATTAAAATAAAAATAAGACTAATGATAGTGATAGCTATGATATATATTGGGGTCCAGCTATTTCCCAAGTACTTTACTTAAATCTTATGACTTAAACGAAAATTACACAAGGCAGGTGTTGTTATTATTAACTTTTTGTAGATGAAGAAATCTAGGTTAAACTTCAGCAATGGAGAGAGTATGAATTCAACCTCAAAGTCTATGCTCTTTCCAGTCTGCTTTGCTGTGTCACATAAAAAATAGCAGTTTTTCAGATTTAATATTTTTACTTATATTGTTCATCAACATTTCAGAACAGTTTTTTGTTACGGGTATTTTTTATACTAACAAATCTTGCAGGGAAAATCAATGCATATGTGTTGATTTAAAATATGTTAATAAATAAAAATTATACAAGAGGTTTAATCATTTTTCTCATAAAGAAGCAACCAACTCCCTCACATATACCTCATAAAAAGTGACACATTAAAAAAAATTGAGGTCTTTATTTTTCTGCACAATATCCTACTACCATAAGAGTATTTTTCTGGATTTCAAAAGACCACCTACTGCTACTCACAGAAGATTCTTAATAATTTTTTGACCCTTGTCAACTAAATGGAGATGATAGATTTACTTCCTGTTTTAAAAAATATTTTTAGTGGTGGCTCTGGGACATAAAAAATGCATAATTTTTATACTTATTCCTTTTTAAACTTTTAGATATAGTTCGTAGACCATAAAATTCACCCTTTTAAAATGTAAAATTCAATGGTTTTTAGTACATTTCACACAGTTGAGCAATCATCATTATCTATATCAAGAATATTTTCATCACCAGAAAAAGAAATACCATACAAAGTGGCAGTCACTTCCTATATTTTATTTTTCAATTACAGTTGGCATTCAATATTGTTTTATATTAGTTTCAGATGTATAGTGTAGAGTTTAGACATGTATATAATTTATAAAATGATCTCTTCAATTACTCTAGTACCCACTTGGCACTATCCATAGTGACTAAAATATTATTAACTAAATTCCGTATGCTGTACTTTACATCCTATTGACTATTTTGTAACTACCAATTTGTACTTCTTAATCCCTTCCCCTTTTTCCTCAGCTCCCCAAACCCATTCACATATAGCAACCATCAGTTTGTTTGCTGTATCTGAGTCTTCTTTTATTTTGTTTGTTTATTTTGTACTTTAGACTGCACATATGAGATCATGTAGTATTTGTCTTTCTCTGCCTGACTTATTACACTTAGTATAATAACCTCTAAGTTCATCCATGTTGTCACGAATGGTAAGATTTTATTTTTTATGGCCAAGTAATAATAGTAAATTGTGTATAAGTAAATGGAAATTTACTTATAAATGGAAAATTACATTGCTTCCATATCTTGGCTATTGCAAACAATGCTGCGATGAACACAGGGGTGCATATATCTTTTCAACTTAGTATTATAGATTTCTTCAGAGGATATCTAGAAATAAAGTTGCTGAGTTATATGGCAGTTCTATATTTAAACTTTTGAAGAACCTGCATACTATTTTCATACTGGCTGCACCAATTGGCAATCTAACAAACAATGCACGACTGTTCTTTTTTCTTTTCATCCTCACCAACACTTGTTGTTCATTGATTTATTAATGATGGCCATTCTGACAGATGTGAGGTGATATCTCACTGTTTTTTTTTTTATTTTTAATTTAAATTTATTATTAGTTTCAAGTATACAGTACATTGGTTAGGCATTTATATAGTTTATAAAATGATCCCCCTAATTGCTCTTTATCTCTTCTGGCTCTCCGCCTAGCCATTACATTAATGCTAACCACATTCACTATGCCATGCTCGCCATCCCTATGACTCCCTACCAACTACTAATTTTCACTTCTTTAATCCTTCACTCCTTTCTCCCAGCCCACCAGCCCCCCTCCCCTTTGGCAGTCACCAAATTGTCCTCTATATTTGTGAGTTTGTTTTTGATTAGTTTGTTCTTTATGTCTCTTAGATTCCACGTACAAGTTAAATCATATGTTATTTATCTTTCTCTGTCTGACTTATTTCACTCAGCATAATAACCTCTTTTATTTTTTTGCTTTCAACTATTATTTTGTTCTGAGTTAGTATTTTTGTTTTCTTTAGATAAATACCCAGAAGTGCTGAGTCAAAAGGCATATCCATTTTTAATTTTTTGAAAAAGCTCCAGACTGTGTTCCATAGTGGCTGTACCAGTTTACAATCCTACCAACAATGTATGAGGGTTCCCTTTTCTCCACATCCTCGCCAACACCTGTTGTCCTTTGATTTATTGATGATAGCCATTCTGACAGGTATCAGGTGATATCTCATTGTGATTGCATTTCTCTGATAATTAGTAACCTTGAACATCTTTTCATATGCCTATTGGCCATCCTTATTTCCTCTTTAGAGAAGAATCTGTTCAGATCTTCTGCTCATTTTTCAATTGGATTGTTTATTTGTTTGTTTGTTTGTTTGTTTGTTTGATGTAGAGCTGTATGATTCTTTATATATTTTGGATATTAACCTCTTGTCAGAGGTATCATAAGCGAATATCTTCTCCCATTCAGTTGGTTGTCTTTGCTTTTTGTTGATGGTTTCCTTTGATTTACAAAAACTTTTTAGTTTGATGTAGACCCATTTCTTTATTTTTTCTTTTGTTTCCCTTGCCCGAGGAGATATATCCTATAATAAATTGCTAGTAGCGATATCAGAGAGTATAATTCCTATATTTTCTTCTAGAAGTGTTATGATTTTGAGTCTTACATTTACGTCTTTAATGCATTTTGAGTAGATTCTTGTATATAGTGTAAGAACATGGCCCACTTGCTTTTCTTTTTTGCATATATCCGTTCAATTTTCCCAACAACATTTATTGAAGAGACAGTCTTTACCCCATTGTGTATTCTTGCCTCCTTTGTCTTATATTAAGTGAACATATAGGTGTGGATTTATTTCTAAGCTCTTTACTCTGTTCCACTGATCAATGTATCTGTTTGTATGCCAGTATCATGCTATTTTGATTACTGTAGACTTGTGGCATAGTTTGATATCAGGTAGTGTGATACCTCCAACTTTGTTCTTCTTTCTCAAGATTGCCATGGCTATTCGGGGTCTTTTATGGTTCTATATAAATTTTAGGATTATTTGTTCCAGCTATCTGAAAAATGCCATTGGTATTTTGATAGGGATTGCTTTGAATCTACAGACTACTTCGTAGTATTGCCATTTTAATGATGATTCTTCCTACCAATAAGCACTATATATGCTTCCATTTATTTGTATCTTCTTCAATTTCTTTTTTCAATGACATAATTTTCTGAGAACAGGTCTTTTACCTTGTTCATTAATTTGATTCCCAGGTATTTTATCATTTTTGATGCAATTGTAAATGAGATTGTTTTCTTAATTTTTCTTCCTGAATGTTCATCATTGGTGTGTAAATATGTCACTGACATTGAATATTAATTTTCTATTCTGCTACTTTACTGAATTCATTGATCAGTTCTAACAGATTTTGGTGGAATCTTTAGGTTTCCTTATATATAGTGTCATGTAATCAGCAAATAACACTAATTTTATTTCTTCCTTTCCAATTCAGAAACATTTTCTTTCTTTTTCTTGTCTTATTGCTGTGGCGAAGGCTTCCAATACAATGTTGAATATGAGTAGTGAAAGTGGGCATCCTTGTCTTGTTCCTGATATTAAGGAAAATTCTTTTAGCCTTTCTCCATTGAGTATGATGTTAGCTGTAGCATTGTCATATATGTACTTTATTATATTGGGGTATATTCCCTTTATTCCCACTTTACTGAGAGTTTTTATCACAAATGGATGATGGATTTTGTCAAATGCCTTTTCAGCATCTATTGATATGACCATATTATTTTTATATTTTATTTCGTTAATGTGGTGTATCACATTAATTTATTTTTGGATATTATACCAACCTTGCATCCCAAAAATAAATCCAACTTGACCACGGCGTATGATTTTTTTACTGTATTGCTGAATTCGGCTTGCTAATAAGATATATCGGGCTATAGTTTTCTTTTTTGCAGTGTCATTTTCTGTTTTTAGAATCAAGGTAATGGTGTCCTCATAAAAGGAATTAGGGAGGCTTCCTTCTTCTTAAATTTTTTGGAATAGTTTCAAAAGAATAGATGTTAATTCTTCTTTGAATGTTTGGTAAAATTCATCTATGAAGCCATCTGGTCTGGAACTTTTGTTTCTTGGGAAGTTTTTGATTACTGATTTGATGTCATTGGTGGTAATCGGTCGGTTCAGATTTTCTGTTTTTTCTTTACTCAATCTTGGGAGATTGTATGTTTCTAAGAATGTATCCATTTCTTCCAGATTGTCCAATCTATTGTCATATAATTGCTCATAGTATTTTCTTATGAAACTTTGTGTAATCTGTAGTTATTTCTCCCCTTTCATTTCTGATTTATTTGATTCCTCCTCCTTTTTCCTTGATGAGTGTGGTTACGGGTTTGTTAATTTTGTTTATCCTTTCAAAGAACCACTTCTTTGTTTTACTAATCTTTTGTGTTGTTTTTCTAGACATTATTTTCTTTATTTCTGCTCTGATCTTTATTATTTCTTTCCTTCTACTCATTTTGGGCTTGGTATGCTGTTTTTTTCTATTTTTTTTTTTAAGTGTAAGGTTAGATTGTTTATTTGAGCTTTACATTGTTTTTTGAGGTAGGCCTGTATTTTTATGAATTTTCTCTTAAGACTGTTTTCACTATGTCCCATAAATTTTGAGTTGTGTTTTCATTTTCATTTGTCTCTAGGTATCTTGATTTCTTCCTTGATTTCATTGTCAACACATTTATTGTTTAGTAGTGTGTTATTTAGCTTCCATTTGTTTGTATATTTTTCAGTTTTTTTCTTGTAGTTGATTTCTGGTTTTATACCATTGTGATCAGAGACGATGATTGATATAATTTCAATCTTCTTAAATTTATTGATACTTGTTTTGTAGCCTAATATGTGTTCTATCCTGGAAAATGTTCTGTGTGCACTTGAGAAGAATGTATATTTTACTGCTTTGGGGTAAAATGCTCTGAGAATATCTATTAAATCCATCTGGTTTAGTGTGTCTTTTAGGCCCATTGTTTCCTTGTTGATTCTTTGCCTGGAAGATCTGTCCACTGGTGTCAATGAAATGTTAAAGTCCCCTACTATGAGTGTATTTCTATTGATCTCTCCTCTAATATCAGTCAATAATTGCTTTATGTATGTAGGTGTTCCTGTGTTGGGTGCATATATGTGTACTAGAGTCATGTTCTGTTGATATATTGGTCCCTTTATCATTATGTAATGTCCTTCTTTGTCTCTTATTATAGTCTTTCTTCTAAAGTTTATTTTGTCTGATATAAGTATTGCTACCACAGCTTTTTTTTTTCCATTTCCATGTGTGTGAGATATCTTTTTCCATCCCTTTACTTTCAGTCTATGAGAGTCATTTGATCTGAAGTGGGTCTCTTGTAGATAGCATACACATGGATCTTGTTTTCTTATCCATTTGGCTACCAAATGACTTTTGATTGTAGCATTTAATCCATTTACATTTAAAGTGATTATTGATAGGTATATAGTTATTGTTATTTTATTATTCGTATTTTCCCCTCCCCATTTTTTAACAGAAGTCCCTTTAACATTTCTTGCAATACTGGCTTGTTAGTGATGAATTACTTAAGCTTTTCTATGTCTAGGAAGCTCTTTATCTCATCTTCTATTTTAATTGCTGGGTAGAGTATTCCATATTTGTGGTTGTAGATTCTTGTTTTCCAAAACTTTGAATATTTCTTTCCAGTCCCTTCTTGCCTGCATAGTTTCTGTTTAAAAATTAACAGACATTTTTATGAGGGTAACGTGTAAGTAACTAACTGCCTTTCTCTCGCTGCTTTTAAGATTCTCTCTTTGTGTTTGACTTTTGGCATTTTAATTATGATGTGTCTTGGTGTGGATTTGTTTGAGTTTCTCTTGTTTGTGACTCTTTGTGCTTCCTGGACTTGTATGTCTAATTCCTTTGCGAAGTTAGAGAAGTTTTCTGTCATTATTTCTTCAAATAGATTCTCAATCTCTTGCTCTCTCTCCTCTCATTTGGATACTCCTGTGATGCAGATATTGTTAGGCTTCATGTTGTCCTAGAGCTCTCTTAAACTATCCTCATTTTTCTTTTCAGAGCCCCCAGGGCCACGCTACTTCTCCACGGCACGCAAGCAAGTAGCTTCTTCAGTCAGGGCTCTGAAAGGCACAGGTGCATCAGCTCATCACATGCTCTTGCCACAGAGCAATAGTCAGTTGAGCAATAATAAGCAAATTCATAACATATTATATTGTAATGTAGGTAGCTTGGTGTTAATTGTGAATTTTGAGGGCTTCCAGTAAAAGATTTATATTAAGAATTACGAATTTCAATACTTATTTTTAACAACTATGAATCAAAAATTTCATTCTAAGCTGGATTCAAGTTTCTGGCTTTGTTTAATTGAATGCAAACTGAGAGGACAAGGTAGGTATTATTGAAAAATTACCATTCGCAAACAGTTATTTATATGGAACAGGATGTTCTCAGTATTGCTCAATTTTTCTAAAAAAAATTCTATTTTATTTTCCTACCATTAACTCCTTTACATCTTTTCCTACTCCTATTTTTCAGAATTTCAAATACACTTTCACTATATATATATATAAAAAAAAAAGTTGGCTTTTGGAACAACATCGACTTCCCATATCCTCACCTTGAGACTTTATTTTTTTTTTTGTATTTTTTCTGGTTTTATTGAAATATACTAGACAATTAGTTGCTCATATTTACACTGTATAATTCAATGAGTTTTTTTCCAATTACAGTTGGCACATGATATATTATTTTCATTTCTACAGCATAGCGATTAGAGATCTTTATAACTCATAAAGTGACCACCCCAGTAAATCTAGTGCCCATTTTACTCATTATAGGGTTATTAAACATTATTAACTATTTTCCTTATGCTACACTTCCTATTTCACTGTCTATTTCATAACTATCCATTTGTACTTCTTAATTCCTTTGCCCTTTTTTTCAGTCTCCCCAAAGCCCCTCCTATCTAGTAGCCCTAAAAATATTCTATGTATCTGTGAGTTTATTTCCATTTTATTTTTCTTGTTGTTTATTTTGTTTTTTAGGTTCCACATGTATGGGAAATCATGTATTATTTGTCTTTCTCTATCTAACTCATTTCATTCAGTGCAATACCATCAAGATCCATCAAGGCAATGTCTTTTTCCATCGCCTTCCTTTTAGTCTCTCTGTGTCTTTTAATCTGAAGTGAGTCTCTTGTAGGCAGCATATATAGGGGTCTTGTTTTTTTATCCATTCAACCACCCTATCTTTTGGTTAGAACACAATTTTTTTTTTCCATTGTTGATAGGAATGTAGTTATTACTATTCTTTATTCCTGTTTTTTATACATGTTTTTTTTTTTCTTTTTAAATAAGTCCCTCCAACATTTCCTGTAATGCTGGCTTGGTGTTGTTGAATTCCTTTAGCTTATTTTTGTCTGGGAAACTCTTAATCTGTCCTTCGACTCTAAATAATAGTTTTGCTGGATAAAATATTCTTGGTTGTAGACCCTGAATTTTCATCATGCCGGGTATTTTGTGTCAAATTCTTCTGTTCTGCATAGTTTCATTTGAGAAATCACTGCCAGTTTTATGGGTGCTCCCTTGTAGGTAACTAACTGCTTTTCTCTTACTGCTTTTAAGATTCTCTCTTTGTATTTAATCTTTGGCATTATAATCTGCCTTGGAGTTGGCCTCTTTGGGTTCCCCTTTTTTGAGAGTCTGTGATCTTCCTGGGGTTAAATGTCTATTTCTTTCACCAGATGAAGGAAATTTTTCATCATTATTTTTCAAATGGCTCTTCAACTTCTTATCTTCCTTCAGGTACCCCTATGACACAGATATTTTTACATTTAATTGTGTTCCATATGCTCCTTAAATTATTATTATAGTCTTGGCTTCTTTTATCTCGCCGTTATCATTGAATGTCTTTGGCTTCCCCATTCTCAATATCAGTGATTCAATCCTCTTCTTTATCCTCTCTGTTTATGCCATCTACTATATCCTTCATCTCAGATAATGTGTTCTTCATTTCTGACTTCATTCCATTTATAATTTCCATTTCTATGTTTTCTTTTTAAATCTTTGTTAAAGTTCTTACTGAATTTATCTACATGTCCCCTAAATTCATTAAGCATCTTTATATCAGTGTTTTGAACTCTGCTTCTGTTAGATTGCTTGATTCCATTATTCCTGGACCTCTCTTCTGTTCTCTCATATGGTTTCTGCTTTTTTGTCTTGCATTCTGGCTGCCTTTCAGTGTCCGTTTCTATGCACTAAACAAAGCTCCTAAGTCTCTCGGTCTTTTTAGCATGGATTTGTGTAATAGGTGTCCAGTGGCACAGTCCTGAGCAGGGATCAGCTGCAGGCCAAGTTTAGCCCCAGCCTGTGCCCTCCAAGACCACTGTTAAGATTCAGCAAGCAATCCACAGATGCTGTGCTTATAGTTGACTCAAGAGGCCAAGCCAGAAGCCAAAGTCAGCTGCACCAGTGTGAATCTTGGCTCTGCTCAGCAAGGAGCACAGGACTCACTAGGACACATCCAGTTGTGGCTTGGGTAGGTCCACAAGTTGAGAGAGGCGGAGTTTCAGGGATCTCTGGGCAGAGTGACCTCTGTTATACAGGTTGATGACATCTCAGCTATGGTGGCTCTGTGTCTGCCCACTGGGGGTGGGGGATGGCTCAACAGGAACAATGGATACAGCCAGCACTTCTGTACAGGAGAGGTCCATGCCTCTGGCCTTCATTCCAACAACTCAGTGCGCCTCTGTAAGTCTCAGGAGCATCCACCTGGCACTGGTGCTCAGAGCGAGTAGGTTCGTCACTGCGAAAGTCCGCTTACTGGCACGGCCTCTTTAAGAGGTGTCTGCAATTGCCGGCTGCCGCAGCCTCTGTCTCACTCAGATGATGGGGACCGGAAAGCCTCATGTCTTTCAACCCTCCTACCTTATACCACTGCAGGTTGATGAATTATTTCTCTCACTATTTGTAGTGCTTCTGTTCATCTAGATCCCAGGTGACTTTGCTTGCTGTTTGCTCCTTGTTTCCATCACAACTTTGATATCACTGCAAGAGGAATGAACAATGTCTCTAACATCTGTGCCATTTTTCTTTCCCAGAAGCCTCCTATCCTAATTTTTTAAAATTATTTTTTGTTGTTGTTGTTCCAATTGGATGTTTTCTGCTACCTTGTCTTTCAGTTCACTAATTAGATTTTCTGCTTCATCCAATCTACTGTTGAATCCTTCTAGTGTATTCTTCATTTTAGTTATGGTATTCTTCATTTCTATCTGGTTCTTTTTTCTGGTTTCTATATCTTTTTTAATGCTTACTATCTTTCTGTTGAGGTTCTCTGTCCTCCCCCCTCCCTAAGTTCGTTGAGCATCCTTATAACCATTATTTTGAACTCTGTCACTTGTAGGTTGCTTGTCTCCATTTCATTTAGCTTATTTTCTGGAGTTTTCTCCTGTTGTTTCATTTGTGGCATGTTTCTTTGTTTTCTCACTTTATTAGCCTCTTTGTGTTCATTTCTATGTGTCAGGAACATTTATTTTGTCTCTCAGCCTTGGGCAGATGGCCTAATGTGGAAAGTGTCCTGTATGTCTCAGTGGCACACTCTCCTGG
The DNA here is from genome assembly GCF_000325575.1 of Pteropus alecto. Lineage (NCBI taxonomy): Eukaryota > Metazoa > Chordata > Mammalia > Chiroptera > Pteropodidae > Pteropus > Pteropus alecto. Next base: position 2,524,836 of record NW_006439189.1, read on the forward strand.
ATCCCCTATGCCGGGGGCTCTGGACATGATCTTTCTGTGGGTTGTGTGTGATCTTCTGTTGTTACCAAGCCTTTATTGTTGTTATTACATCAGTGGATAGGATTAACGTTCAGGCTGACTTATTGTGGAAATAGTCTGCACTCACAGGGTAAGAGTTGTGTGGTGGCTGACCCCACTAAGTGTGATTTACCCTAGGAGGCTTGCGTACTTGTTGCAACCACCCTTTCTGTGTACCATTTATGGGACTAGTCGGGAAATGTTATGTTGTGGTCTAGGGCCAGCCTCTGGGTGCATTGGCTTTTTGGCCCGTTGGAAGGGGATCCCCAGTAGGCCAAGGTCAGCTGCTGCCTTTGATTGTTCAGGGCTACCCGGTGGGAACTACAAAGTGATCCCCAGATGGTTGTTGCCTATGATGGATCTATAGGTAAGTGGAAGAGACAACGCTATAGGCAGCAGTCAGCTTATCACCCATCCCTGACCTATGGCAGTTTAGCAGAGGGACCAGGGCTCTTAAAGGCATGACACTGCTTGTCAGTTGCCTTTAAGTCTCTGAAACTGGAAGAGCCTCTGGATGATATGTGTGTTAGGTGGAGTCTCCTGGATCTACTGAGTAAATTTCCCCTTGCCACTGCTGTGTCAGTTTACATGCAGTGCTGTTTCTTTGGCTCCCTGTACAACTTTTGGATAATAACAAGACCAGATGTTGCCCACATCGGGCTTGCAAACACCTGAGCTCTGTTTAAGAATTACTGACGCTTGTGGCCGTAAGTTTGTGGCCCGCCACACAAAATTTCTCCTTGGTGAACAAGCTTTATGTGGGCTACAAAAACTAATTGCTGTTGTTTGCTGTTGAATTCGTGACCCAAGGATAGCACAGGATAGGACTGGGTTACCTGGGAGCAGTCTTGCCACAGGTAATTTATAGATTAGGTGGAGTGTCATCTCAGTGCAGCACAGGGCCATCAGGCCTATATAGCACCAGATTTGCTGCCAGCTCTGGGACTGCGGGCTCCCACAAAAGTCACATGTCCCTAGGAGACCTAATGCCTTCTATAATGGGCCCACAAACCCCAGAGATCTGCCCAAGCAATATTGTATCTCATGCTGGAAGCAGTGATCTTCCCATCACTATATTTCCTGAACTTTGCTTACTTCACTGGCTGAGGTCTATTGGCAGTGCAGAATGTTCAGCCCTGGCTAGGGTCATGGCAGGGGCAGCTGCCTGTCAGTGTGCTGCAGGCACTTGGTGGATTGGATGGGGCAGGATCTCAGGGAGTCAAAGTCCATCAGGTCAATACAGCTTCAGTTTTCTGCATCTTCTGT
>NW_006439189.1:2526187-2542371 GCF_000325575.1 Pteropus alecto
TGAGAAACTGCTGTCTGGGGCAGCCCCACAGTCCCCTGAGATCCCTGCAAGTGATATTGCAGCTCCTGTAGGCTGCGGTGATCTGCCTGCAACTGATTTCCCCACAATGCCCACACTCTGCTAACCAAAGTTTGTTGCCTGTGAGGAATGCGAGACTCGGAAGAGGGGCTGGGAGGTGGCGGTTGTCTGTGAATGGGCTACCTGGGCCATTTTGTAGGTCGGGTGGGGCAGGGTCTCTGAGAGACAATGGTCTTCAGGTCAATACAACATTGGGTAACCTTTTGCACATTCCCAGAAAAGTCACAGGTCACAGCATGACCAGCTGCTGCCTGAGACTGTCTCGCAGATTCCAGAAATCCACCCATGTTCATGTTGGCATCAGGGATCTGTCTGAAATTGTCCCCAAAATGTGCACTCACAGCACAGGCTGCCTGCTGTGAATGTTTGGCCCTGAAATGGGGCAGGACATGGCAGCCACCTGGCAACAAGTCATCCCAGGCAATTTGCAGATTGGGTGGGGCAGGCCGATCTCTTCAGGCTAGTGCAGCTATTGAATTGGCCATGTGGGAGGGATTTGCACAGGCAAGCTGGTGCCGTTTGTTGATTGCCCCGTATTTGGGGCTGGGGCCCCAAATAAGGCACGATGGTGGCTCCCTGTCCAGTTTCTGTTCAGGAGCAGGTAATGCAGTCTTTCCCTGTATGAATCTTGTGTGAGCCTCTAACCCACCGCCGGTGTCCTAGGTTTGTGTCTGTAGGCAAGAGAGCCTGTGTTTGAACCCTTTAAAAGGGCACCTAGGATTTCAGTGTCCTTCCATCTAACCCACACGGCCAGAATCTCCTCTTATTTTTAGTCAGAGTTTTTGGGAACACCTCTTCTCTGGGCTGGGGCCCTTGACTGGGGAGACCCTAAGTAAGGCTAAGACCCCTCTCTCCTTCGGGGGGGTGTCTCTGAAGCCTGGCTCTCACTCCCAGTGATCCTCCACCACCTGCGGTGCAGGTCCAGCCTTATTTGAGTCTTTGCCCCTCCTACAGGCTTCGATGTGGCTCCTTCTTTATATTAGATGTGCATGTTCTGATCAGCTGGACTTCAGGTGTTACTCCACATTGATTATTTTTTAATTTGTTTATAATTTCAAAGCAGACCTGAGAGGAGGCGAACCTTGCTTTTACCTAGTCCACCATCTTCCTTGCACTCCTCATTGTGGTTTTAATTTGCATTTTTCTGATTTTTAGTGATGTTGAGCATCTTTTCATATGTCTATTGTCCATCTGTATGTCTTCTTTGGAGAAATGTCTATTTGGGTCCTCTCTCCTTTTTTAATTGGATTGTTAGGATTTGTTGGTGTTAATTTGCATGAGTTCTTTGTAAATTTTGGATGTTAACCCCTTGTTGGATATATCACTGGCAAATATCTTTCCCATTTCAATAGATTGCTTTTTGTTTTCTTCACAGTATGCTTTGCATGATTTTTTTTTTTGATGTAGTCCCATTTGTTTATTTTTTTTTTTCCTTTGGTTTCCCTTGCCCAACAAGATATATCAGAAAGAATATTACTAAGAGCAATATCAGAAAGTTTACTGCCTATGTTTTCTTCTAGGAGCTTTATAGTTTTGGGTTTTACACTTGTCTTTAATCCATTTTGAGTTTATTCTTATATATGGTGTAAGGAGATGATATAGTTTCACTTTTTTGCAATTTTCCCAACACCATTTATTGACTAAACTGTCTGTACCCCATTGTATATTCTTGCCTCCTTTCTCATAGATCAATTTATCATATAGAAATGGGTTTATTTCCATTGATATATGTGTCTATTTTTATGCCAATATCATGCCATTTTGATGACTGTAGCTTTGTAGTATAGTTTGATGTCAGGTAGCATGATACCTCCAACTTTGTTATTTTTCAAGATTGCTGTGGCTATTGAAGGTCTTATGGTTACATATAAACTTTAGGGTTATTTTTTCTAGTTCCATAATAAATGCCATTAGTTTTTTGATAGGAATTACATTCGATCTATAGATTGCTTTGGATAGTATGGACACTTTAACGATATTAATTCTTCCTACCCAAGAGCACAGTGTATGCTTCCATTGATCTGTGTCTTCTTCAATTTCTTCCTTTAATATCTTATAATTTTACAAGTTCAAGTTTTTTACCTCTTTAGTTAAATTTATACCTGGGTATTTATATTTGATTCAGTTGTAAATTGGATTGTTTTCTCTATTTTTGCTTCCATTTATATTTTTAAAGATTTTTATTAAAATATAGCTAACATATAATATTGTATTAGTTTCAGGAGTACAGAATATTTATAAACCCAAAGATGTGATCACCATGATAAGTCTAGCTACTGACACTGTTAAACATGATCACAATGTTATTGACTATAATCCCTATGTTTTACACCACACTCTCATGACTTGCTCGTTTTATACCTGGGAGTTCGAAGCTCTTATTTACCTTCACCTCTCCCCCAATACACACATTTTTTTATTTTTTAATTACAGTGGGCATTCAATATTATTTTATATTAGTTTCAGGTATCCAGCATAATGATTTGACCTTTATATAATTTATGAAGTGATCCCTTGGCTAGTCTAGTACCCACTTAGCACTATACATATTATTACCATATTATTGACTGTATTCCCTATGTTTTCTTTTTTTTTAATAATGAGATTGTTTTCTTAATTTTTTTTCTGGTAGTTCATTATTAGTGTATAAATATTCAACTGATTTCTGAATATTAATTTTGTATCCTGCTACTTTAATGAATTTCTTTATCAGTTCTAAAAGTTTTTCGTGGAATCTTTGTGGTTCTCTATATATCAGAGGTCCCCGACCCCTGGGCTGCGGACCAGTACCAGTTTGTGGTCTGTTATGAACCAAGCTGCACAGCAGGTGAGAGGCAGGTGATAGAGTGAAGTTTCATCTGTATTTGCAGCCACTCTTCAGTAGTAACATGACTACCTCAGCTCCACCTTAGATAGTCAGGCATTAGATTCTCATAGGAGCACCAGCCCCTGGTGCCAAAATGGTTGGGGACCACTGCTATATATAGTATCCTAATATCTGCAAATAATTACAGTTTTACTTCTTTTCCAATTTGGATGCCTTTATTTCTTTTTTCTTGACTAATTGCTGTGACTAGGCCTTATAATACTATGTTGAATAGAAGTTTTGAAAGTGGACCTCTTTGTCTTGTTCCTGATCTTAAAGAAAACGCTTTTAGCTTTTCCCTGTTGAGTACAATGTTAGCTGCAGGTTTGTCCTATATGACCTTTATTACGTTAGCAATGTTCCCTCTATTCCCACTTTACTGAGAGCTTTTATCATAAAAGGATGCTGAATTTTGTAAAATGCCTTTTCTGCATCTATTGATATGATTATATGATTTTTATTTTTTAATTTGTTAATGTGGTGTATCACATTAATTGATATGTGAGAACTGAACTATCCTTGAATCCCAGGAATAAATCCTACTTGATCATGGTGTACAAGCTTTTTAGCCCACGTCTGAATTTGGTTTACTAATATTTTGTTTAGGATTTTTACATCTATTTTCATTTGGAATATCAGCCTATAATTTTGTTTTGTTTTGTTTTGTAATGTTTTTTTTTTTTTCTGGCTTTGGAATCAGGGTAATGGTGGCTCCATGAAGTAAGCTTGGGAGATTTCCCTTCTCTTGGATTTTTTGGAATAGTTTGAGAAGAATAGGTGTTCTTTGAATGTTGGTAAAATTCACCAGTGAAACCATTCAATCCAGGACTTTTGTTTGTTAGGAGTATTTTGATTACTGATTCGATTTCATTGGTAGTAATTGGTCTGTTCAAATTTTCTGTTCTTCTAGATTCAGTCTTTGAACATTGCATTTTTTCTAGAAATGTATCTATTTTTTCCAGATTGTCCAATTTTTTAACATATAGTTGTATTATTCTCTTAAAAATATTTGTTTTTCTGTGGTGTCATTTGTCACTTCTCTTTTATTTCTGATTTAATTTATTTGTGTCCTATTTTTTTTCTTGATGAGTCAGGTTAAAAGTTTATTAGTTTTGTTATCTTTTCCAAAAAAAACAGCTTTTTGTTCCATTAATCTTTTGTATTGGTTTTTTTGGACTCTATTTTGTTTATTTATTCTATGATCTTTATTATTTTCTTCTTTCTACTCACTTTGGACTTTGCTGTTTTTTTTTCTAGGTCTTTTAGGTATAAATTTAGGTTGTTTATTTGAGATTTTTCATGTTTCTTGAGGTAGACCCGTATTGCTAGGAATTTCCCTCTTAAAACTATTCTCGGTGTCCCATAGATTTGGGGTCATTGTGTTTTCATTTTCATTTGTCTCAGGATATCTTTTTATTTCTTCCTTGGTCTCATTGTTAACCCATTCATTGTTTAGTAGCATGTTATTAACCCTCCATGTGTTTGTGTGTTTTTCGATTTTTTTCCTTGTAATTGATTTCTAGTGTTCTACCATTATGGTCAGAAAGACGCTTGATATGATTTCAATCTTTTTTAAATTTACTGAGATTTGTTTTGTGGCCTAAAATGTGGTCTATCTTGAAAAATATTCCATGTCCACTTGAATAAATGTATATTCTGCTATTTTGAGATGAAATGCTCTAAAAATATCAATTAAATCTATCTGGTTTAATGTGTCATTTAAGGCCATTATTTCTTTTTGATTTTCTGTCTGGAAGATCTATTCTTTGATTTTAGTAAAGTGTTAACGTCCCCTACTATGACTGTATTACTATCAATATCTCCCTTTATGTCAGTTAATATTTGCTTTACATGTTGAAGTACTCTTATGTTGGGCGCATAAATATTTACAAGGGTAAAATCCTCTTTTTGATTTAATCTCTTTATCATGAAATGCCCTTCTTTGTCTCTTCTTATTGCCTTTGTTTTAAAGTCTGTTTTTATCTGATGTAAGTATCGCTACCCCAGGTATTTTTTGTTTCCGTTTGCATGGAATATCTTTTTCTATCCTCGTACTTTCAGTCTGTGTGTGTCTTTTGATCTGAAGTTGGTCTCTTGTAGACACCATGTATAATGATCTTGTTTCCTTATTAATTCAGGTACCCTATGTCTTTTTTTAAAATTATAATTGACATTCAACATTATTTTATATTAGTTTCAGATGTACAGCACAGTGGTTAGACATTTATATAATTTATGAAGTGATCTCCCTTAATTAGTCCAGTACTCACTAGGCACTATACATAGTTATTACAATATTAGTAACCCATGTCTTTTGATTGGAGCATTTAATTCATTTACATTTAAAGCAATTGTTGATACATATGTTGTTATTACCATTTTATTATACATATTTTAATATTTTTTCCTCTTATTAAATTTATTGGGGTGACATTGGTTAATAAAATTACATAAGTTTCAAGTGTACAGTTCAATAATGCATCATATGTGTATTGCATTTCGTGTTCACAACCCAAAGTTAAATTTCCATCCATCATCATTCTTCATCTTCTTAAAGAAATTTTTTTAACATTTATTGTAATACTGGTTTGGTGTTGATGAACTCCTTTAGTATTTTCTTGTCTGTGAAGCTTGTAATTGTCTTTTGATTCTAAATGATAGCTTTGCTAGGCAAAGTAATCTTGGTTGTAGGCCCTTGTTTTTCATCATGTTGAGTATTTGCTGCCAATCCCTTATGGCCTGGAAAGTTTCTGTTGAGAAATCAGCTGCCAGTCTCTTGGGAGTTCCCTTGTAGGTAACTAATTTTTTTTTATATTCCTGTTTTTAAGATTCTCTCTTTCTGTTTAACCTTTGGCATTTTGATTATGATATATCTTGGTGTGAGCTTCTTTGGGTTCATATTTTGTGAGACTATCTGAGCTTCCTGGGGTTGTATGTCCATTTCCTGCACCAGGTTAGGGACGTTTTCCATCATTATTTCTTCAAATATATTCAACTTCTTGTTCTCCCTCTTCAGGAACCCCTATCTCATGGATATTTTTACTTTTAATAGTGTCCCACAGGCCCCTTAAATTATTATTATAGTCTTGGTTTCTCTTTTCTTACCATTCTGATTGAGTGTCCTTGGCTTTCCCATCCCCTATATAGGTCATTTGATACTCTTCTTTATTCACTTTGTTTATTCCATTTAATATACTTCTCATCTCAGGTAATGTGTTCTTCATTTCTGACAGTTCTCTTTTATAATTTCCATTTCCATTTTTATGTTTTTTTATCTCATTGTTGAAGTTTTCACTGAATTCATCTACACTACCCATAAGTTCATTGAGCATTGTTATAACCAGTGTTTTGAACTCTGCATCTGTTAGATTGCTGAACTCCATTATTTCTGGATCTCTGTTCTGTTCTGTCATATGGTTTCTGCTTTCTTGTCTTCTCATTTTGTCTGCTTTTCTGTGTCTTTTTCTATGTACTAAGCAAAGCTCCTAAGTCTCCTAGTCTTATTAGTGTGTATTTGTGTAGTAGGTATCGAGAGGCACAGTCCTGAGAGGGATTCAGCTGCAGACCAAATTTAGCCCCTCTGGAGACACCTGTTAAGATTCAGCAAGCAATCCACAGATGCTGTGCTTATAGTTGCCTCAAATGGCCACACCAGAAACCAAGGACCATTGTCTCCAGTGTGAGTCAAGGCACTGCGCAGCAAGGAGCACCTAACTCACTGAGGATACACCTGGATGTGGCTTGGGTGGGGCCACGAGTTGGGGAAGGCAGAGTTCCAGGGAATCTTCTGGGCAGAGTGACTTCTGTTATCCAGTTTGATGACGTCTCCCCTATGACAGCACTGAGTCCACACACCGGGAATGGGAAGGGCTCAACAGAGGAACAATGGATACCACCAGCACTTCTGTACAGAACGAGTCTTGCCTAGGCCCTCACTCTGACAACTCAGCATCCCCCTGTAAGTCCCTGGTGCCCCCTGCGCAGGCCCATCACCGCAAACATCTGCTCACTGACAGCCTCTTTAAGAGGTGTCTGCAGCTCCTGTAACCTCTGTCCCACTCAGCCACTCAGGACCAGACAGTCTCGGGTCCTCACCCCGTCCTACTGCCTCCTGTTTCAGGGTGATTTCTTATTTCTCTCCCTAGTTGTAGGGCTTGTTCATCTAGATCCCAGGTGATATTCCTTGCTGTTTGCTCCTTGTTTCTGTCACAACTTTGATTTGGTCTGCAGAGGGATGAGCAGAGCCTCTATCATTTATGCCATTCTTTTCCCTTCTTTTCACATCATCCTTTTTTTGGTAACTATCACTACAAATCTCAACTGGATCCAATCTGCAACTCTGCCTTTTTTCTTTTGGATGAGTCCAGTCCATTTGCATTTAGATTCATTATTGAAATATGAGATTTTCCTATAGCTATTTTATCTTTTGCTTTCTGATAGCTTGGTGTTTCCACTGTTTCCTTGTCCTTGTGTTTCTGTCTTTTACTTAAATTTGGTGGTGTTTTGTGGATTTTTCCCTCTATTCCTTCTTGTTCTATGTTATGTACTTCAATTCTGGATCTTTGGCGTGTGGTTACCATAAGACTATGTAATACTTAGTTATATACATACAATAGTCCATTTTCTTCTTCAGGTGCCTTATCTTCATTCTCTTTTGTGAATTTGGACCTTGATTCCTCCCCTTTCTGTTATTATTATCTTAAATTGTCCCTCTGTACACTGAACATTCTTTTTTTACTTTGCATTAGCAATTCTTTTATTGTTTAAGTTTATAATACCCTGTTTTTGATAAGAGTTGCATTACTTTTTCTGTCTTCCTGCTTGTCACCTTACTCATAGTTATTTATTTCTTTATCATTTTGTTTCAGGAAGGCTGACCTCTTTCAGTATTTCCTGTAATGCAGGCCTTGTAGTAGAGAATTCTCTCAATTTTTGTATGTCTAGAATAGTCTTTATTTCTCTTTCATATCCAAAGGAGAGCTTTGCTGGATACCGTATTCTTGGCCGGTAATTCCTTTCTTTTAAACATGAATATTTGGTTCCATTCCTCTCTTGCTTGTAAGGTTTCTGCAGAGAAGTCCGAGGATAGTCTAATGTGTTTTCCTTTATAGGTTACCATCTTCATTTTCCTGGCTGCTTTGAGAATTCTTTCTCTGTCATTAATTTTTGATAAGTTTTATATAATGTGTCTTGGAGAATTTTTTTTTTTTTTGGATTGAGATAATTGAGTGTTCTGTTAGCTTCTTGAATTTGAAGCTCCTACTCATTCCTTAGATTTAGGAAATTCTCGTCAGCTATTTATCTGAAAATGTTCTCTGATCCCTTCTCCTTTTCTTCTCCTTCTGGAATACCCATTATTTCTATGTTTCCTTTCCTGATGGCATCAACTAGTTCTTGTATTTCTCTTTCATTATTTTTCATTCTTTGGTCTCTCCATTATTCCTTTTGAATTATTTCTAGATTTCTACCTTTGATATCACTGATCTTTTTCCTCCATTTTGTCAACTCTATTTCCTAAGCTTGCTATTTCATTTTTTATCTCTTTCAGTGTGTTCTTCATCTCTAGAAGTTCTATTTCATTCTTTTTAATGTTTCAATCTCCTTACTAAAAAACTCATTCTGCTGGTCATTTTTTTTTTTCTCAACTCCTGGGATTATTGATTTGAGTTATTTTGGACCTCATCAAGTTTTTTCAGAAGTACAATTCTGAATTCTCTTTCATTTAAGTTGCATTTTTCTATGTCTTTAAGCTTGTTTTCTAAATATTTTTCTCTTTCTGAGCTGCCTTGTCACCTTGGTTGCTCATGTGTTTAGATGGATTATTTCTTCACCTGGGCTTTAATGAGAATGTACTTTTCTTTTTTTTTTTTCTTTCTTTTCAGAAAAGTTTATTGTATAGAGGTCTCTCTTTAGCCTGTTGCTAGGAGGCTGTTTTTCTTTTAATTTCTGGTAGGTGGCGTCCAAGCTTCTTGACTCCTTGCTTTGACTATTAATAATGCCTTTTCTCCACCTTATATATACAATCATGATTGCTACCCTTGGTCTCAGTCCCTCTCAGTGTCAGCGACGGTTTCAGTAGCATTTGCCCAAATTCTCCTGTGGCTCTGCGGTGCTAGGTCAAGGAAGAAATGGGTTGAGATGAGAATGCACTCTAGGTTAGGGGGTGTGGATTGCCACTAGTTTCCACATCTCAACCTTATGTTTTGCCACCACGACTGCAGAGACCTAGCTGTTGCCTATCTGCAGTTAGTTCCCGCTCTACTTTCTGCCCTTTTCCCTGGGCTCTGCTGCGTGGAGCTCTCAGATCTCTCAGGCAGTGTTCTTTGGGAACCAGCTGCAATTTCTCCCCTCTCCCTCCTTCTTCAAGGAGCTCCGGCTGCACGAGGCAGTTTATTTGTTCTTCCCAATCTAACTTCCAGACTCCCCCAGTTCTGACCTCTGGAAGCTCTTATGTGGATACCACTCGCTCAGAGTTTCTTGTGTTCAGGTTGGGTGTTATTTGTTGAGTTTTAGATGTTCATATTATTGTTTCAAGGGGAGAGATCTGGGGACATATCTCACTCCTCCATGCTTCTAATACATTAAGTCGGTCCAGGGGGATTTTTGTAGGAAAGATTTTGAAACATATTAATTACCCTTTTGGAGTAACTGAAATGGAGGACTACCAAAAATTCAGACTGCCACAGAATGCCAAATATTTTAGTGTAGTTGTTATTCTGTTACTGTACAGGAAATTTATGATTCATGCTTTATCATGTTTTACACTTACAAGGAACTAAATATCCCAGTGTTTCTCATTAACTGTAGGCATGCACACTATACAATGTTAAGTCAGATCCTACTAGTACTATAGGTTCTCAGCAGAAATGAAGCCTTTAAATATGTCATTAATTATTTCTTTGTTGATTCCTAAAAGGAAGTTAACCTGTAATAGGCCTTTCTAGACAAAAGCAACTACCAGTAATTATAATTACTAGTGATACTCATTAGAATTTATCTTAAGTATTAAGGTTAAAAAATTGTCAAGGATCTCTAAGAACTCAAAAAGTGACTTGAAAAGTGAGTTTTGAAAAAAATTATTAGAATGTAGTTTGCATACAATACTATATTAGTTTCAGGTATACAACATAGTTATTCAATACATATAACTTACACAGTGATCACCATTATAAGTATAGTAACCATCTGTCATCATGCAGTTATGATATTATTGACTATATTTCCTGTGCTGTACACTATACCCCCATGTTTTATTTATTTTATAACTAGAATGTTATACCTATTGTTCTACCTTCACCTTTTTCAACAATCTCCTCACCCCTCTCCCCTGTGGCAACCATCAGTTTGTCCTCTATTTTTTTTTAAGTCTGTTTCTGTTTTGTTTTATTTCTTGATTTTTTTTTTAGATTCTCTATGTAAGTGAAGTCATACCGTATTTGTCTTTCTCTGTCTGAATTATTTCACTTAGCATAATACCCTCAAAGTCCATCCATGTTGTTGCAAATCGCAGGATTTAATTCCTTTTTATTACAGAATAATATTCCTTTGCATATATACCACATCTTCTTTACCCATCCATCTATCGATGGACATCTAGGTTCCTTCCATGTCATGATTACTATAAATAATACTGCAATGAATATAGGTAGTGCACATATCTTTTCAAATTGGTGTTTTCATTTTCTTTGGATAAATATACAGAAGTGGAATTTCTGGGTCACATGGTAGTTCTATTTTTGATTTCTTGAAGAATCTTTATACCGTTTTCCATAGTGGTTGCATCAATTTACAATCCCACCAACAGTTCAAAAGGGTTCTCTTTTCTCCACGTGCTTGCCAACACATTATTTGTTAACTTTTTTATAATAGCCAATCTGCCAGCGGTGTGTTGATAGATCATTGTGGTTTTAATTTGCATTTCCCTGATGATTAGTGACCTTGAACATCTTTTCATACATCTGTTGGTCATCTATATGTCCTCTTTGGAGAAATATCTATTCAGTTCTTCTGCTCATTTTTTAATTGAATTGTTTGGGTTTTTTTGTTGTTGAGTTGTATGAATTCTTTATATATTTTTGGATATCAACTCTTTATCAGATGTATAAGTGAATATCTTCTCCCATTCAGTAGATTGTCTTTTAATTTTGTTGATTGTTTCTTTTGCTGTGCAAGTTTTTTAGTTTGATATAGTCTCATTTGTTTATTTTTTCTTTTCTTTGCCTGAGGAGATATATCAGAAAAGAAATTACTAGTAGCAATATAAGAGAGTGTAACACCTATGTTTTCTTTTGGAAGTTTTATGGTTTGGGGTCTTACATTTAAGTCTTTAACCTATTTTTAGTCTATTCTACAGTGTAAGAAGGGGGTCCAGTCTCATTTCTTTGCATGTATCTGTCCAATTTTTCCAACATCTTTTATTGAAGAGACTGTCTTTACTCTATTGTATATTCCCGCCTCCTTTGTCATATATTAAGAGTGTGTAGATGTGCATTTATTTCTAGGATGACTTTTATTTCTTCAATTTATCCGATTGTTATGACTAGGACTTCTAATACTATGTTGAATGAAAGTGGTGAGAAGGGACATTCTGGCCTTGTTCCTGATCTTAGAGGAAAAGCTTTCAGCTTTTCACCATTGAGTATGATGTTAGCTATGAGTTTGTAATATATAGTCTTTATTATGTTGAGGTATGCTCCCTCTAAGTCCACTGTGTTGATATTTTTATCATAAATTATTGTTGAATTTTGTCACCTGCTTTTTTTGCACCTCTTGAGATAATTATATGATTTTAATTCTTCATTTTGTTGATTTCGCATATTGCTTTGATTTATTTGCAGATATTATACCATACTTGCATCCATAAAATAATTCTTACTTGATCATGATATATAATAATTTTAATGTATTGTTGAATTTTGTTTGCTAGCATTTTGCTGAGAAACTTTGCATCTAAGTTCATCATGGATATTGAATTGTAATTTTCTTTTGTTTGTAGTTCTTCTGTCTGGTTTTGGTATCACAGTGATGCTGGCCTTATAGAATGAATTTGGAAATGCTTCTTCTTCCTGATTTTTTTTTTTTGGAAAAGAATGAGAGGAATAAGTATTAATTCTTCTTTAAGTGTTTGGTAGAATTCACCTGTAAAGTTGTCTGGTTCTGGACTTTTATTTACTGGGAGTCTTTCGATTGCTACTTCAGTTTTGTTGCTAGAAATCAGATGTTCTTTTTCTTCCTGGTTCAGTCATTGAAGGTTGCATGTTTCCAGAAATTTATCCATTTCTTCTAAGTTGTCCAATTTGTTAACATATAATCATTTGTAGTATTCTTTTATGATACTTTGTTTTTCTGTGGTGACAATTTTAACTTCTGTTTGATTTCTGATTTTTTTGGAGGGGGCTCTCTCCTTTTATTCTTGATGAGTCTGGCTACTTTTATTTCAGTTATTGTATTCTTCAGCTCTGATTGATTCTTTATTATGTTTTCTAATACTTTGTTGAAGTTCTCACCGAGTTCCTCTACTCTGCTCTCAAGTTTGGTGAACAATCTTATGACCATTACTTTTTATAATTTATCAAGCAAATTGTTAATCTCTGTTTCATTAGCACTTTTTTTGTTTATATTTTACTCTTGCTCTTTCATTTAGAACATATTTCTCTGTTGTCTCATTTCGTTTGCTAGTCTTTGTTGCTTGAGTTAGACAAAACAGTTATCTTTCCCAATCTTGAAAAAGTGGCTTTTTGTAGAAATGACATCTGTATAGACTGTATGTGCTAGGTGGTTTCGGCAGTCTGGATGGAGCCAGAGTGGGCACCTGAGGTGCCCTGGGGTCTGGCTTGCCAGGAATACATCAGATGCTGACTGAACTGGCCTGGAGTGTGAGACTCTGGGGATACCTTGATGCTCCAGGTGTCCAGGGCTAGGATGAGTACAGGGCAGGTGTATGCTGTGGCAGCCTTGGAGGTTGGCCAGAAGTTCCTGCAAATCCTGGAGCACTCCTATAGTTTCCCAACCTTCTCTGTGCAGTCTTTAACTTGTTTGTTCTTTACAATTTGATCAACCAGCCTTCAGTTGTCTCTCGGGAGGCATTGCTCTATATGTAGGTGTATATTTTATGTGTTCATGGCGGAGGGGACATTTAGGGTCCTTCTTGGACGCCATCTTGGACGCCTTCAAAAAGTAAGTTTGAGCTTAGTAATTACAGAACATGGAGGCCACAAGTGGGAAACAGTGATAGTATATCCTCAACAAAAGACAATATCAATAAGAAGGGAGAATATAAGAACCTCTTCTCTTATGTTTATATAAGAATTTGAAAGATGAGAAAATGGCTCAGATATACTCCAGATTCCTCATCTGTAAAATGGGGATGTGCCTCACGTGATTTGAGAACTAAATAATGTAATAAAAAAAATCACTTAGAATAATTGCTGACACATATTAAGCAACATGTAAGTATTACCAGAAACTGTTGTAATGTTTAGTAGTCTAATGATTTTCTTTCCCATCAAGTTTTTATATTTGTCTTCAAACTCATAAAGTATCTTTTGAACAATGCTAAGTTATGTTTGAGCATCTAAGTGCTTATATTTTGGCTACATTTTACATAAAATAAATTACTTTTAAAATTTTTTAATAGTAAGTGATTGAGTGGTCTTTGAAGGATATTACTGCTTTTTTTGCTCTTCAGTCATGTTAGAATCTAAAAATAGTTTACAACACATATAATTTAGATTTCTGTCCTATTCTTCAAAGATATCTAGGAATAAAGATCCCACTGTTCTTTTCAGGATAATCAAAGACCTTGTGGTATGCAAATATTTCTACAATAGTTCTAAATGTGAAAAATTACTTCTATGTCTTTCCAAAGCCTTATTCCTTTTATCTGTTCTATCGTTTTAATAATCAGCTTGAAATGCAATTGATTTCTAATTACATGAATATGATTAGTGGCACAGATCTCCATAAATATTAAATCAGATGAAGGAAATAAAGTCCAAAACTAACATTACATTAAAATGTTTTACAAAAACAAAAAGATTTCTGAATCCTAGCCAATGAAACACTTAGATATTAGAGTTGACCCAGTATATTATAGAAAATTTTTTTTCTTTTTTATAGAAATTTATTGTAATGGGATATATGATGGATAGATTGATAGATATTTCACTATACTTATAAAAATTCATTTTTATAGTTAGATTATAAAATAAACACTCAAACCAATATGCATGTATTTTAGAGATACAGAATAGAAAATAATAATCCCTCTTCTTTCTTTCATTTAAAATATAGCACTACTTGCCTTCTCACAAATATATTAAATATACTATGGCCTTTGTTTTATCTGCATTTAAATGAATTAACATGAAGTTTCAATCACAAAAAAAGTATTTTGTACATTTCTTCTTAATCACAATTTTATTATGAAAACAATATAGTCTAAATATTCTTAATCAGTATAATTCAACTCATCACTGGAACATTTGAAATTTTTTAAATAAGCTTAAGCAAACTAAATGTTTAATATCATTTTCTAGCAGTAGCAGTAAAGAGAAATAACCTAGACCCTTTTAAATTGTGAACAGAGGTGGCTTTTCTGACCATGATAATGGTCACGTTATCCAAGATCACATCAACCAAACCCATAAATAGGTTTACATATTATACAATAATAGTTCAGTCACTTTACAGATGATATCATATGATTGGCAGAAATATCAAGTGGTCGAACAAGTCATAACCTAGTACATTAATCTGAACATGCTCATGAATATTTATATACATGTATATGAATGACTTTGGGAATGTTTACTTACACAAAACATATGTACATGTGCAATCAAGAATTCACGTAGTCTACAAACATTTTCTTAACCCCTTCTGTAATTCACACAAACTCAAAGTACAATTACTTTAAGAAGAGCTAATTTATTAAATTTATATGAGGGAGGGAGGATGGGAGGACATGGAGTAGAAGAAACAAATGAATATTTCTCTCTTCTCAGAAAATATTGGAAAGCTTCTCTCCCACCCGTGTTTATAACAATTTCATGCCCAAATAATAAATAGGAAAATATGATAGCTTGATCCAAATTTTCTACAGTATTTGCCACTTAAAGATTGGTAGTGAATTCATTCAAATATTTACTGAGTATCTATACTAGATGCTGAATTTACAGTGGTAAACAAAACTAGCATTACCCTACTTTTAAAGAGCTTTTAATCTTGTATAGAACCTCAAGCAATAGATACACAATCAAACAAATACATGCAGATGATAGGTTTGAACAAATAATTATAAAGTAGCTAAGGGAGTTTGGAGATTTGAATTTATCAATTTATATTTTGGATACCTAAACTTGGCCTGTGATTTTTTTGATTGTCATTCTCATTCATTGTAGCCAGAATTCTTGGAATGTAACCATCTTTCTCAGAATTACCTGATGTTTGAATCAGCATTTAAACAATTATGATGTACCTTAAAATTCAAGACTCCCTTTTCTATATCATGATTTTTCTTTTAGAAAGACAGTTTCTACAACTGAGCCCCAGGTTCACCCATTATTGTCCAGACATATGGCAGTAGCAGCACAATGAATTTCTGAAGGTCATTCTCCCTTGTTATCTTATTGACCAAAGTCCCACACAACAACATATTCATCTCAGCCAGTGCAGAAGGAGAATGAGAACTTGCACAATTTTTAAAAATATACTATTTAACAGTGAGGCTCTTAGGAAGATATTGATGCTTAACTGATCTAATCTCTATATTTCCAATTATTTAAGCTGTGTGTCACTGGCTTGTTACTGTTCCTTGGACTTAGGATAATTAAATCTTAACTTTTGATAGGAAAAGTTACCATAGTCTTCAAATAATCTTTAAAGAATAATCTTTTTATAACATGTATTATCTGTATTACCCCATTCTAACTGTTCTACAAGGGTAAATTCAATGGATTTTCATAGCTGTCTTTTCCATTGATTGGCTACAAGAATGGTGTGATAAGGAGAATACAGATTGTATATCAGGAGGTCTGCATTCTAAGTCTGGCTATACTACACAATGGTGCCAAATTACAGGCAAATCAGTGAAAAATTTCCTGGACTTATTTATTTATTCATTTATCTATTTATCTTTTCATTCATTCAACCAAAATATATTAAGCACCTACTTTGTGTCAGACACCTTCTTAATCACCATGGCTGGAACAGTGAAAATAACAAATGGAGTTTATTCATG
>NW_006439189.1:2542450-2543762 GCF_000325575.1 Pteropus alecto
TAAATGGTTTAAAAAGAAACAAAATGGCAAAAGGAAATAGAATATATGTGTGTGTGCATGTGTGGCTGTGTGTACAAAAGTACAGTGCTTTGTTAATGATGCCTGAACAAGATTACTTGATGGTGAACAATGATTTTAGTTTTTGGTTTGTGTTCATGACAATTTCTATGCTTTTGCTCCCTCTCCCCTAAATCAGAAAACAACATAAAAATAGCAAAAGCTTAAGAAAGATACACTAATGTGTATCAAACACCTAAATTACATAACCAAAAGGCCTGGAACTTATTCCTAGATGTGTGCTTTTTTAGCTTGTGTAAGAGGCAAACGATAATAGAAGCAACGAGTAATAAACACATCATTTATTTGTAGTACTAATTTGTGGCTGTCTCTTTTCAGCAGCAGAATCCAGACAGGTAATCTAAGGATATGCCCTTCTTCAATTTATTGCCCAGTTTAACTACACCTCTTTAAAATGTAAGAGTCTATTATGGCCCCACATTAAACAGACAATTCATCAGGAAACAACAGTCTGAACTCTGTACTGGAAGGATCTTTCTCCTGTTTGTTGTATTGAGAGAGAGCTCTCATTTTTCAGCTAAGAATACTGGGTGTCAAAATTGTAGCATCACAATGTCTCAGAAATAATGTTGCTGCTTTCCCTTGAGTTTTTTTCTTCATATGAAAGATATCTTTGGACTTATAGAAATCAATTTGGATACATCCATGACAAGATCTTAAGATCTTAAGATGTTCGTTTACAAGGAGAGATTTTTTTAAATTTATTTATTTCAATTAATAAGTTAATTATTAATTGGTGACAATGGTTAACACAATCCAATAAGTTTCAGCTGTACACTTTGACAGTAAGGCAAATATATATTTACACTGTGTGTTCAACTCCCATAGTTAGATTTCTTTCTGTCACCACATATTTGACCCCATTTACCTTTCCCCCAGCCCCTCACACCCTACGCTCTGGTAACCAATAGTCAATAGTCCATGTCTATGAGTCTTTGTTTGTTTGTCCTGCTCATCTGTTGCTTTTAGGTTTATATCCCATGTAGAAGTGATATCATGTGATTTTCAACTTTTTCCGTGTGGCTTATTTCACTTAGCATGATTACTCAAGGTCCATCAAGGTTGTCGCAAATGGCAGTATTTCATCCCTTTTTATGACAGAGTAATATTCCATTGTATATATGTACCACAACACTTTAGCCAATCATCTATCGTAGGACACTTCAGTTGCTTCCATGTCTTGGACACTGTGAATAATGCTGCTATGAACATCAGTGTGCAAATATCTTTTTGG
>NW_006439189.1:2546109-2551351 GCF_000325575.1 Pteropus alecto
CTGTCAATGTCAATTATGCCCACTTGGTCTAACATGTCATTTAAAGATGATTTTTTTCTTATTGATTTTCTATTTGGATGATTTGTCCATATCCGACAGTGGGATATTTAGGTCCCCTACTCAGATAATATTTTGGTCTGTTTCTCCCTTTTGTTCGATTAGTAATTGCTATACAATTTTGGGGCACCCTGATTGGGAGCATAGATATTAAGAAGTATTATATCTTCTTGGTGCATGATTCTCTTTATCATTATGAAGTGTCCCTCAGTATTTGTCTTTACCTTTTTTATTTTGAAGTCTATTTTGTCTGATATTAGTACCACTACTCCAGCTTTTCTTTGTGTGCCTTTTGCTTGGAATATCAATTTCCTCCCTTTCACTTTGAGTCTATATTTGCCTTTGGAGATGAGATATGTCTCCTGGAGGCAGCATATGGTTGAATTTTTTTTTTGATCCATTCTGCAACTCTGCGCCTTTTCATTAGTGAGTTCGGTTCAATTTCATTTCGGGTGATTATTGAAATATGAGGTCTTCTTATAGGCTTTTTATCTTTTGCTTTCTGGTAGCTCGGTGTTTCCATTGCTTCCTTGTCCTTATGTTTCTGTTTTCTTCATTTTGGTTGGCTTTTGTGGGTTTTCCCTCTGATTCTTCTTGTTTTATGTTATATACTTCAGTTCTCAATCTTTGACGTGTGGTTACCATTATGAATATGTAACGGATAGTTATATATACAGTCACACATGTTCTTCTGCCCATTCTTTATTTCCATTTCCCTTTGTGAATTTGGATCTTTGAATCTTTTCTTTTTCAGTCATTATTGTATGCTGAACGTTCATTACTATCTGCTATAGCAATTCTCTTATTTTTTAGTCTTATAATGCCCTGTTCTTAGTAAAGGTTGCACTCTTCTGCTTCTATCTGCCTGCTAGTCACCTTACTCCTAATTATGTTTGGGGTTTTTGTTTTTTTGTTTGTTTGTTTGTTTGTTTGTTTGTTTGTTTGTTTTGGGTCATTTTGTTTTTGTTGAGCTGACCCCTTTTAGTATTTTCAGTAGTGTAGGCCTGGTAGTGGAGAATTCCCTCAATTTTTGTATGACTGGAAAGGTTTTTATTTCTCTTTCATATTTAAAGGAGAGCTCAGCTGGATACATTATCCTAGGCTGGTAGTTCCTTTCACTTAACAGTTTAAATATTTGATTCCACTTCTTTCTAGCTTGTAAGGTTTGTGATGAGAAGTCTGAAGATAATCTAATGGGTTTTTCTTTATAAGTTAACATTTTCTTTTCCTTGGCTGCCCTGAAAATTCTGTCTTTGTCCTTGATTTTTGATAATTTTAATATTCTGTGTCTTGGTGAAGGCCTTTTTGGGTTGAGATAATTGGGTGTTCTGTTGACTTCTTGAATTCCAAGCTCCAGCTCATTCCTTAGATTTGGGAAATTCTCATCTACTATTTGTCTGAAAATGCTTTCTAGTCCCTGTTTCTTTTCCTTGCCTTCGACAATGCTCATTATTCTTATGTTTCTTCTCCTGATGGTATCAGCTAGTTCTTGTATTTCTCTTCCATTATATGTCATTCTTTGGTTTCTTTCTTCTTCCTTCTGATTTATTTTTCGATTTCTTTCTTCGATATCACTGATCCTTCCCTCAATTTGGTTGACTCTATTTTCCAAGCTAGCCATTTCATTTTTCAACTCTTGCTTTGTGTTTTTTTATCTCCAGAAGATCTATTCTGTTGTTTTTTTTTTTTTTTGAGGGATTCAATTTCCTTGCTCTGCTCAGCTAGTTGTTTTTTTCAATTCCTGAAATTGTTAATATGACTCATTTCGCAACTTTCTGATTTTCTTTCAATAGTACCATCCAGAATTTTCTGTCATTTAAGACACTTATTTCTATGTCTGTAAGCTTATTTTCTGGAAACTTTCTCTTTCTTTCTGTGATGCCTTGTCACCTGGGTTGTTCATGGTGTTTAATGGACTATTTCTCTGCCTGGGCACTAATGGAACTGTATTCAGCATTTCTCCAGAAAGATTTATTATATAAAGGTCTCTCTTTAGCCTGCTGCAAATAAGACGCTTTTCTTTTGGTTTCCAGTAGGTAGTGTCTAAGCCTCTTGGATCTCTGCTTTATATTAAGCCTTAATAATGCCTTTTTATTTTCTTGTAGATATTTAATCATGCTTGCTACCCTTGGCCTCTGTCCCTGTCAGTGTTAGTGACAGTTTCAATAGTGTTTGCTCAGATTCCCCTGGGCACCACAGTGATCAGTCTCAGAGGGTATGTGGGGAAGGGCATTTTTGGTTAGGAGTTGGTGGCTGTGTCTCAGCCTTGGTTTTTCCACTGTGGCTAGTAAAAATCAACTGTTGTTTCTCTGCCATCCTGCTTCTCTATTTTCTGCTCTGATGACTGGTCCCTGCTGTTGGCCGCATGGAGCTCCCAGCTCTTCCAGGAGGGGCTATTCAGGGAACTCGCTGCTCCTTCTCCCTTCCCCCTCCTCCCACAGGGAGCTCCGGTGGCTGGGAGAGGCAGCTTCTTTATTTTTCCCTGTCCACCGCCCGATACTCGGGATTCTGACCTGTGGTATCTCTTATGCGTAGATATCACGGTCAGACGTGCTGATGTGCAGATGGGTGTGGTGGGTTTTTTTTGTGTTTTTTTTTGTTTTTTTGTTTTTTTTGAGTTTTAGATGTCCAGCTTATTGTTCTTTCAAGGGGAGAAATCTGGCGATGTCTTTCACTCCACCATGTTTCTCCAAACTATAATGAGAGATTTTTTGTTAATGTTAGAAACTGCTAACATCTGGGAGATACAATAAAAGCTAGAGATCTGATTTGCTAATTATTACAGCTTTAAATAATCTAATTTGCTTAAAGCTTAAATGTTAGCATAGGAAAATCACAGAAAACATCTTGTATTTCTAGAAATAAATATGTCTATAATGTTTGATTCAAACAAATCGAAACAAATACGAGCTAAAAATAAATATATAGAATCTCAGGACTGGATATCTATACAACATGTGGCAGTGTGAATTCATTGTTGGACAGTTAAGACTGTTAGATGCAACTGAAGCTTCTAGTGAACATGGCGAAAGCAATAAATGCTGTGCACACCTCCTTCCACAATCACCCAAAGATTGCAACTAAAGAACAACCATCATTGAGAACTGACTGATGACTAGCTGAATGTAAGTCCTATAACTTTGAATATATAGCAGCACGTCAAGACTTGTAGGAGGATTGGAGATGCCAAATGGGCTGGTCCAATACCCATGTGTGTTGGTTAAAAATTGGGAGGGATTTCTCAGCTGCTGAGGTCCCCCAGGAGGAGCAAGAGATCCAGCCCCACACCAGGCTTCCCAGCCCAGTGTGCCAGTGCTACGAAAAGAAGTCCCCTAACTTCTGACTGAGAAAACCAGAGGACAGTGTGGCTGAGTGAAACAGAGTGCTGCTGGAGTCCCAGACATTCTTCTTAAAAGGTCCATGCTTGAACTTACTAGCTGATGAACTCACTTGTTCTGAGCTCCAGCACTGGGGTAGCAAGTAAAAAAGGTGCCAGGAGCATATGAGGAGAAACTGAATTGTCTGGTTTCATGGAGAAGGCTGCAAATGCAGCTTTCTCTAAGACTGAAGTACTAGCAGAAGCCATTATTCCTTTGTTGAACTCTCCACCCTTCTTGCATACAGACTCAGGTGGCCACTATATCTGAGTCTCCATCAACTTGTCCAACACATGTAGCCTCACCCACATAATTCCCTGAGACCCTAACTCAACCAACTTGTGGGCTCACCCAAGCCACTTTCAGTGCTTTCATATACAAAATTCCTGTCTTGGTTCATACTGAGAAATTTCCTAATATCTCTCAAAGGTTTACAAACTCAAACAAGCACCATCTGGCATACCCCATACCTCTTTCTCCAAGCCTGGCACTAGCAACAGCAGATCTCAGTTCACAATTTAACCGCCCCCAGGCATCTTCAAGCTGGACACAAGTGGCAACAATCTGCACATCACGTTGTGCCAAGTGGCCCCAGTCACAGCACAGGCTGCAGCTCAACTTGAATGGCATGAGAACCCTCCCAAAAGGCCCCAGAACCAACACAACCAGTGGCCAGCTTCAGCCACACTACAATACCACCCAACCACCTCCACATACAAAACACCCAAAGGGCAGTCTCAGCAGGCAACAGAGACCTGCTAAAATGAATCCTGTTCCATAAGGTCAGGCCCTGCACAACAGCTCCTCCATTGTAGTCATGACCAGTCCTCACAACCAATCAGCCTGAGAATCAGTTCTTCCCATTAAAGTGCCAACAGCAATCAAATCACGACTACTACAGGAGGACACACACAATACACACAAGGAATACACCTAGAGCCCCTGGCTCAGGTAACCAGGGAGATTGCACCACTGGGCCCCACAGGACACCTACTATGGAAGGCCACTCATTCTATTAAGACCAGGAGACATAGCAGCCCTACCTAAAGTATAAAAACAAACACAGGGAGGCAGCCAAAATAAGAAGACAAAGAAGCATGTCTCAAATGAAAGAACAGAACAGAGCTCCAGAAAAAAAAAAAAAAACTAAAATAAATGGAGACAAGCAATCTACCAGATGCAGAGTTCAAAACACTAGTTATAAGAATGCTTGATGATCTTAGGATTAGAGTAGATGAATTCAGTGAGAACTTTAACAAAGAGATAGAAAACATAAAAATGGAGATATATAATTATGAGCCAGTCAGAAATGAATAATACAATAACTGAAATGAAGAATACTTTAGAGGGAATCAACAATATCTTAGTTGATGCAGAGGATCAAATCAGAATTTGGAAGATAAAGTAGCAGAAAACATTCAATCAGAACAGCAATAAGAAAAAAGAATCCAAAAAATTAGGATAGTTTAAGGGACTCTGGGACAACATCAACTGTAACAACATTTCTATCAGAGGGGTACCAGAAGGAAAAGAGGAAGATCAAGGAATTAAAGACCTAATTGAAGAAAAAATAATGGAAAAGTTTCCCCAACCTGGTGAAGGAAATAGACATATAAGCTGAAGAATTTCAGAGAGTCCCAAGTAAGATGAACCCAAAGAGGCTCACACCAAGACACATCATAATTTAAATGCCAAAGGTTGAGGACAAAGAGAAAACAAAGGCAGCAAGAGAAATGCAGTTAGTTAGA
This sequence comes from Pteropus alecto, assembly GCF_000325575.1. Classification (NCBI taxonomy): domain Eukaryota; kingdom Metazoa; phylum Chordata; class Mammalia; order Chiroptera; family Pteropodidae; genus Pteropus; species Pteropus alecto. The sequence goes on from NW_006439189.1 coordinate 2,551,292, forward strand.
TACAAGAAAGCTCTCGAAAAGTTTCTGATTTCTTTTTTTAAATTTTCTTTATCTATCTAT
>NW_006439189.1:2551561-2594966 GCF_000325575.1 Pteropus alecto
TATTAGTGACTATATTCCCTGTGCTGTACACTACATCTCTTTGGCTTGCTTGCTCGCTCATTCATTCATTCATTCATTCATTCATTCATTATTTTTTATTATGGTGGCATTGGTTAAAAAATCCAGTAAGTTTCAAGTGTTCAATTCAACAGTAAGGCATATATATGTCTATAAGTGATATATATATCGCTTTGTGTGTTCACCGTCCATAGTTATATTTCTTTCTGTTACCACATATTTAACCCCTTTTACCTCATCTACTTCCCCCCTCCCCCACCCCTTCCCCTCTAGTAACTACTAGTCTATTATCTCTGTCCATGAGTCTCTGTCTGTTTGTCCTGTCTTTTCTTGGTTTTAGGTTTATATCCCACATATAAGTGATATCATATGATTTTCAATTTTTTTTGTCTGGTTTATTTCACTTAGCATGATGATATCGAGATCCATCCATGTTGTCACAAATGGCACTATTTCAAATATTCTTATGGCTGAGTAATATTCCATTGCATATATGTACCACAGCTTCTTTATCCAATCATCTATTGTAGGACTCTTCGATTTCTTCCACGTCCTGGTTACCATGAATAGTGCTGCTATAAACATCGGTGGGAAAATATCTTTTTGGATATGAGTTTTCAAGTCTTCGAGGTAAATACCCAGTAGAGGGATTGCTGGATCATATAGTAGATCAATTCTTAGTTTTTCGAGGAACCTCCATACTGATTTCCATACATTCTCAAGGATTGATGACATACTGGGACACAGAGATAGCCTCAACAAATATAAGAAGTTTGAAATCATACCAACTATATTCTCTAATCATAATGCTTTGAAGCTACAGATCAACTATAAAATGAAAGTGGGAAGAATCAGAAATACTTGGAGATTAAACAATATACTACTGAAGAATAACTGGGACAGAGAAGAAATAAAAAGAGAGATCAAGAGACACATAGAAATGAATGATAATGATAGTAGAGCATATCAATATTTTTGAGACAAAAAAGAACTCTCATAAGAGGAAAGTTCATATCATTACAGGCCTATCTCTAAAGACAAGAACGAGCCCAAATAAACAACCTAATGCTTCATCTTAAAAAACTAGAAAAGAAAGAACAAATGAAGCCTAAAGTTAGCAGGAGGAAATAATCAAAATTAGAGCAAAAAATAAATAAAATTGAAAAAAAAAGAACAATAGAAAAAATAAATGCAACGAAGAGCTTTGAGAAGGTTAATAAAATTGACAAACCCTTGGCTAGACTCACTAAAGAAAAAAGAGAAACGACACACATAAACAAAATCAGGAATGAAAGAGGTGAAATTACCACTGACATCGCAGAAATACAAAGGATCATACAAGAATACTATAAAAAAGTACAAAACACCAAATTTAATAAGCTAGGAGAAATGGACCAGTACTTAGAAAATTACAACCTTCCTAGATTAAATCAAGAACTAGAAAAGCTAAATAGACTGATCAACATTATGGGAATTGAAACAACCACCAAAAAACTTACCAAAAGTCAAAGTCCAGTACCAGATTGCTTCACTAGAGAATTCTACCAAACATTCAAAGATTTAATACCTATTCTCCACAAATTCTTCCAAAATATCGAACAGGTGGCAATACTTCCCAACTCATTTTATGAAGCCAATATTACCCTAATACCAAAACCTGGTAAAGATAACACAGAAAAGAAAACCTCAGACCAATATCCTTATGAACACAGGTGCAAAAATCCTAAATAAGATACCAGCGAACTAAACACAGCAACATATTTAAAAGATTATGAACTAATCAAGTGGGCTTCATTCGAGAGGCACAGGGAAGGTTTGGCATACACAAATCGATTAATGTGATACACCACATAAACAAATTAAGGAATCAGAATCATATGATCGTATCAATAGATGCAGAAAAAGCCTTCAACAAGATACAGCATCCATTTATGATCAAAACACTTGACTAAATTGGTATAGAAGGAAAGTATGTTAATATAATAAAGGCCATATATGACAAACCCTTAGCCAACATTATATTTAATGGTGAAAAACTAAAAACCTTCCCTCTAAGTTCAGGAACAAGGCAAGGCTGTCCAGTATCGCCACTGTTATTCAATATAGCATTGGAGATCCTGGAGAGTGCAATCAAACAAGAGAAAGATATAAAAGGTATCCAAATAGGAAATGAAGAAGTCAAATTGTCATTATTTATGGATGACATGATTCTCTATGTAGAAAACCTTAAAGACTCCACAAGAACACTACTATAAGCTGTAAGCAAATACAGTAAAGTTTCTGGATACAAAATCAACGTACAAAAATCCATAACATTCCTATACTCTACCAATGAAGTGTCAGAAAAAGAAGTGGAAAAATAATATATTTTCCAATTGCAACAAAAAGAATAAAATATTAAGGAATATATCTATCAAAACATATGAAAGACCTATATAATGAAACCTGTAAGACCCTATAAAAATAAATCAAAGACAATACAAAGGAATGAAAAGTTATTTCAAGTTTTTGGATTGGAAAAATCTACATAATTAAAATGACCTTATTACCTAAAGCAGTATACAGATTTAATTCAATTTCCCTCAAAATCTCATAGGCATTTTTTAAAGAAATAGAACAAAAAAATCATCAGATTTATATGGAAACACAAAAGACCCCGAATTACCAAAGCCATTCTGAGAAAAAAGACTGAGGCTGAAGTCATTACTCTGCCCAACTTTATTATACTACAAAGCAACAGTAATCAAAATGGCTTGGTATTGGCAAAAAAAAAACAAATACACGGATCAGTGGAATAGAACTGAGAGTCCAGAAGTAAACCCATATTTATATATGCAAATGATTTTCAACAACAACAACAAAAAAAAACATAGAGTAGAAAAAGAAAGCCTCTTCAATAAATGGTGCTGGGAAACTGGAAAGGCACCTGCAAAAGAATGAAACTAGACTGTTGTCTATCACCATACACCAAAATTAACTCAAAATGGAATAAGAACCTGAATATAAGACCTGTAACAATAAAATGCAAAGAAAACATAGGAACAAAACTCAAGGACCTTGGACTTAAAGAGGATTTTATGAATTTGACCTCAAAGGCAAGGGAAGTAAAAGCAAAAATCAATGAATGGGATTACATCAAACTAAAAAGCTGATGCTCAGCTAAAGAAACTATCAACAAGGTAAAGAGAAGACTATCCAAATTGGAAAATATATTTGCAAACAATTCCTCCAATAAGGGCCTAATATCCAAAATATACGAAGAACTCATACAACTCAATAACAACAAAAACAAACAAACAAACAAATAATCTAATCAAAAATGAGCAGAAGACCTGAACAGACACCTCTCCAGAGGACATACAAATGGCCAACAAATATATGAAAAGGTGCTCAATATCGCTAGTTATTAGAGAAATGCAAGTCAAAACCACAATGAGATACCATCTCACTCCTGTTAGAATAGCTGTTTTCAACATGACAAGTAATAACAAATGTTGGAGAGGATGAGGAGGAAATGGAACCCTCATACGCTGCTGGTGGGACTGCAAATTTGTACAGTCACTATGGAAAACAGTATGGAGGTTCCTCAAAAAACTAAGAACTGATCTACCATATAATCCAGCAATCCCTCTACTGGGTATTTACTCCCGAAGACATGAAAACGCATATCCGAAAAGATATTTGCTCACAGATGTTCATAGCAACATTATTCACAGTGACCAGGACATGAAAGCAACTAAAGTGTCCTCGATGGATGATTGCCTAAAGAAGCGGTGGTACATATATACAATGGAATATACTCAGCCATAAGAGATGAAATGCTGCCATTTGTGACAACATGGATGGACCTCAAGATAATCATGCTAAATGAAATAAACCAGACAGGAAAAGTTGAAAATCACATGATATCACTTATATGTGGGATATAAACCTAAAACCAACAAATGAACAGGACAAACAGAGACTTGTGGACATAGACTATAGACTAGTGGTTACCAGAAGGGAGAGGGTGGGGGATGAGGGGGGAGGTAGGTGGAGTAAAGGGTGTCAAATATAGGGGAGTAAGGGGAGAGTGAAGTGAGTAAAGGGGATCAAATATATGGTGGCTGAAGGAAACTGGACTTTGGGTGGTAAACACACAATAGAATTATGCCTTACTATTAAAAAAATTATACTGTGAGCTTTCTTTAAGAGGTTGATAAGAAGTGTTTTTGTTTTTGTTTTTGTTTTTGTTTTTATTGTTGCTGTTGTTTTGATATCCATTATGTGGCTTCTAAGCCTCTTGGATCTCTGCTTTGAGGTTAAAAAGCCCTTTCCTCTTTAGTGGGCTATGCACCTCCTCTGCCACCAAATCACCTTAGTCTCAGGGCCCCACCATTGTGGGAGGATGCAATGGGCAATGGGTGTCCAAGCCTTTGAAAAGGACCTAAAGTCCTGGTACTGCCCCAATAGTTAGATACAATGGTCCACTTCTTTGTTCCAAATCGGCCTGACTGAGTCAGGCATGAGGTTGATTGGGAGAGGCCTGTGGTATGTGTAGCTGTTTCCCTTTTGGTATTGCTGTCTCCCAGTTTTCAGCTGTCTTGCCTTGATATCACCGCACCTGTCTCTGGTACCGATTGTGCTGTATGTTTCAGTACTGGTTGCCAAATTCACTTGAGGCTTAGTGCTAGTACTAGAAGGGTTAGGTGTTGGGAGGAGGGCATGCTCTAGGATGGTGGGAGGTGGTAGCCAGGCTCTGTGACTTAGCCTTTTGCTTCACAGTGGTGGTTGCTAAGCCACAGCTATCACCCTTCTGTACTCAGTCTCTGATCTGCTCTCTGTCCTGATCCCTGGGCTCCACTGCATAGGATATGCTGAACACGCAGACAAGACTGTTTGGGCTTCAAAGAGCCAAGAAATTACCACATGATTCTCTCCTTCCCTTCGTCCTGCAGGGAGCCCTGGTGCGTATGGCAGCTCCTTTATTGCTCTCTCCTAATATGCCTTTCTGATTTGTATAATTGGCCCACCTTCAGATGCTTTGATGCACATACTTCTCAGACATGCTTATGTGCAGGTTGGGTATTATTTGTTGAATTGTAGGTGTTAAACTTATTGTAATTTCTAGGGAAGAAATCAGGTGAGATCCTTCCTGCCACCATGCTTCACTCTCAGTTGTGGCCCACTTAAATCCAAACCACTTGTAGTTGGCCTAAGGAATGTAGAGATGTTACTGAAGAATGTAGAGATGTTCAAACCATTCTACATCATTTAGTGAACATCATTTAATATAAGGTTTTTTTAATTATTAGGAGTTCAGTCTAACAGATTAGGCAACACTGTGTTTTTGAGTTTCTAACCTAAGCTTCGTGCACATAAATAAAATCTATGTGCACAAAAGAACCCACAGATTTTACTTCTTTCCCTTAAATTGATTAAATAATAAATTAATTGTGCTATCAGGAGTAAATGGGCCTAATGGCTTTAAAAGTACATTGTTCCATAAATATTCTCACTTGGGAAGTTAGCAATAAATATTAATCAAAATAAGAACATTTTGCCAAGGCAGACAATGTGCATATGAAATACCCCTAGCCAGACTGGAATGAGGTCTGGTCTCATCAATTAAGGAAAAAGGACAAGAAAAGTCCCAATGGGACACCTTAGTAAAATTAACTTTATGCTTTTCACCTATACCAGATGTTGTTTTATGCATGTGCTGAGATAGGGGTCTTAGGTAATCAGATATTTGAAATGGTTAGCCAAAATTTTATAAGATTATTTGCTTCTTTCATGTGATTTTAAATGGGTCCAGGTGTTAAACTTGCTATAGATTTATAATATTAACATTAACATTAACATTGCCATGTTAATATAATTTCAATGAGTATGAAAGAATGGTTTGAACATCTCTACATTCCTCAGATAATTAGGAAAACAACTATGAATTTTTACCTAGGTTCTGAGAACAAGAAAAGATCTTAATATTCAAGTATCTCAACTTCTTTCCTTTTGTAGACTTGGAAACTAAAATTCAGTGAGGTTAATTAGTTACTTTAATGACACAAACGTAAGTAATATGAGAGCCAGCGGTGGAGTCTATATTCCAGGGTCTGACCATTGAACCAGACTGTAGTCCTTTAAAACTAAGAGAACCCTGGGCACTTAGGGCTTCCCAAACATACCTAGCTTTGATTCCACCAGGAACTGATTAATCTGTCCAATTAACAGTGTTTGATGTTTTTATGTCAGGAAATGACCTAATTCTTTACTCTTCTTAGCATGTATGTATTTCAACGTGGTCTTTGATGAATAAATTTTTCAGTTGCATGTAATAATTTTAAATGCTAATATGAACATAAGGATACATAACTTATGGAGGTTTGACTGATGTGTCAGGCCACTAATATGTTGTCTATACAAAAGAAATTTCAAATAGTGCTTATAGTCTTCAGATTACAATGAAGTGAAAACCCATTATATTTTCCATATAAAGTGAAATATGTTATGTTATTCATTATTACGTATAAACATGCTTAACCACAATATGCTGCTGTTGGTCATAGTAAAGACAATACATTATTTTAGCACTGAAAAAGAAACTTTCTCACTCTGTAAAAAGCTCACTTATATTTCTAAATCCTTGACTTCTAAAACATTAAGAAACATCTCCTGTGAGTTAAGTAGTTAATTATTGACTAAAGTATTTTTAATAGTTATTTCCATAAAGTTAAATGGCTCATAGCATATATTTATACATATATATTCTCCCCCAAAGGAGAGCATTGCTCACATCTTCAGTACTATGTAGTACTTAATTAATTATATTTAAATTATGTCTCCATTCTAAGTTTTAGTATTATCTATACAGTCTAAATTTTACATAAACTTTGACTTTACTAATTTATTATTATTACCTTGGTATTAAAAACATAACAGAGAGAGGTCTAGTACCCTTATTCTTCTTTCCTTCAAATGTTTACATGCCTAGGCACAAGTGACATGGCAATATAAGACATGATCGCTACCCTCAATGTTTATAGAAAGCGATAAAAAACAATGCAGAGCAGTTTAGACCAAGTGACAATCATACAATAAGTGTCATGCGAGGTAAGAGAAAGGAGGAACAACTAAGGATTAGTGGTCAGAGAGGGACTCATTGAGACAATATCAAACTCAAAAGACATTTTCTTGAAGCTCAAAGTTGCTATTCGTAAATTTCAAGGGATAGGAAATTTAAGTTTCAACATGTTAATTTCTCCATTAAAGTGATAGTCTTTAGATAGTCTCTGCCACAACTTGCTAATGATGAATGCCATTCAGAATGATAAAATAGCAGTAAGGTAAATCACAACTTATGAACTCTTCGGCATTAGGTAGCATGATTTACATCACCATATGTGAGTTACAAATGGTTGCCATAGCCATAAGTCTAATAGTCATCAAAAATTTATTCTTTCCTGAGAAATAGAAAGAATTATTTTAATTACAAAAATTCTTTCTTCTTTATTTGAGAGATATTTGAAATTCTAGTACATATTCTTTCCTACCACAATGGGTAGAAAAATAAACTTTTTTAATATCTAAAAGTAGACTACTAATACTTCATTAAATAAAAAGAAATGACAAGTATTATAGATTTGCATTTAGCAGTAGATGCATTCATTAATTCAACATGTTAATATTATGTAGGACGCTGACTTTGTATTACAGAATTTTCTAGGTTCTAGAAGAGAATAAATCCAGGAGATTGTATATACATATATATATCCATTTACCTGGACATATGTACTGAGAATTATAAAAATATTTATATATTGATGTGTTTATATTCTACTATGATAACATTTAATAGATACTAAATTAGAAGTATTCAAAAGCTTCTGAGATGAATATATCAGGTCAGAAACCTCATTCACTAATTCATTCATTTATCCATTTGAATGATATTCAATTAGGGTCTACTGTGTGTGAAGCACTATTTTAGATGTTTGCCAAGAAATTTGATATTCAAGCAGGTTCTTAAAGTATGACTGATTTTAACAGGTTGAGAAAAAGTAGGGTTGACATTCTAGGCAGTGGGAATTATATAAAAATAAGTATAAATATAAGAATACATGATATGATCAGGGAAATTAGCTCTGTGTGGTAAACATACCAGGTATGCCAATATCAGAGGTACCTAGAAAAAGTAGGCAGATGTCAAAGAGTAATATGCCTTGAATTTCAAATTTTAAGTGAATTTTGAATTTATTATTTGGATAATAGAATATTATATTTTTCTCATTAAAACTTATTGAAATGACTTTTATTTTAGAAAAGTAAATTTTGTAGGATTACTGAATTTAAGTAGAGGAAAATTGGAGGCATTCATCTTTTATACACACCATCCTTTATACATTTTCTCAAGCTTTCTCAAGTCATTATCATATATGGAGGATTTTTTATGCCCTGGAAGTAAGTCATGGCATCAGACTGACCCTGACCACACTTCAGATTGATGGAGAAATTAAGCATTAGCGTTTACTTCTTTGGCATATTGGGGTAATCATATAAATTTTTTCCTATTCTTATTTTTCTCCTATATTATGCCAAAAAGCAATCATAAATCCCAGACATCAGTAGCTGGTAATAAGCTGAAAGTGTTCCATGTCTTCCTGCAACATTTACATAAAAATGGATGTTTCTAGCAGAACTGTAAAGTATAATCACGGCCTTTGTGATAAAGACAGAGATCAATCTGGTTCAGAAATTAATTCAGAGTATTCTCTGTTATTGATCATATAATACATACTGACACATTCCATAGAAGCAAGTTTTTATGATAGTTTATTTAGCCTTATCACTGAAACAACTGACATCTTATCATAAGATATGATTCAATAGGCCCTACTGTGTGTGTGTGTGCCCATGTCACAGAGGGACTCAAGGCAGCCTACCAAGCAGTGGGAAACATAAGGCAGCAGAGAAAGAATATAGGGAGCCTATATTAGGTAATTGAAAGTATTCAGCAATCTTTACTTGGCAGTAGAGAAGAGCAGATCTACACATTATCACAGCTACTGAGGCCTAATTAATAATTTTTCCTCAAGTGTTATTTCTGGTGTTATTTTTTTTCCTTTAGATTGTCTGTGTGGCCTAGGCATACAGCATTAACCAATAAGCATTTGAAGACAACTGTCTAGATCATAGCACATATTCCAATCAGAACCATACATGTTTTTCCCAAAGTTCATCACTAATGCATCTAAGAAAAATGAAACCTCAATTCACATGGAATCTAGGATAGAAAGGAATGTAAGATCATTTATTTCTGTAGATATTGTATACAAATATAGTAAATGAGTTCCACTTAGGAGTAGCTTTTCTGCAATGTTCAATATTTGTGTGACATATTTGCCACCATGCTAGCAAGGCATACTTAGATTTGTCTAATTTTTAAGAGTTCCTACCAAGTTAAACATTGAATTCCTGATGAAATGAGAGCATTTGGGGACAGCTGTAGTCATTTTGACAAATTCTAATTGTGCAAAGAACTTTGTCAGGAAAACCTGTTCGTGTGTTCAAATGAGTGAAGACTTTATTTTTAGAGCAGTTTTAGGTCCACGGCAAAATTGAGTGAAAGGTACAGAGTTCCCAACTATTTCCTGTCCCCGCACATGTATAGCCTCTTCCATTACAATCCCTCCCACGAGAGGAGTACATTTGTTAGAATTGATGAACCTACATTGACACATCAGTCACCAAGAGATTGTAGTTTACTTTAGGGTTTATTCTTGAGATTGTACATTCTGTGGGTTTGGACAAATGTATAATGACATGTATCCATCATTATAATATTATACAGAGTATTATAATTACCTTAAAAATTCTCTGGTCTCTAAATATTCGTCTTTGTCTCCTCCTACCAACCACTAATCAATTGTCTCCATAAGACCTCTTCCAGAATGTTATCAAGTTGAAACTATACAATATGTAGCCTTTTTAAATTGGCTTCTTTCACTTAGTAATAGACATTTAAGCTTTCTCCATGTCTTTTTATAGCTTGATAGCTCTTTTTTTCTTCACTGGGTTATTTTTAAATTTTTATTAAATTAAATTTATTAAATTTTTATTAAAATGATTAATAACATATTAATTTCAGACATGACTTTATAATACAACATCTGTATATTCTATTGTGTACAAGTGATCTTAATTTTAAAAGACCACTGCAATTTCTCTAAATTTGAATATATTTTCTAAGCCACAAAGAGTCTTTAATGAAAGTAGTAGTACAATGAGTTATAGAGACAACAAAGAATCTCCCCTATTCTAAAGAGGTCTATTTATGGAAATTCCTGCACCCTATTCCTGAGAAAGATGCCTAATAAATTATTTTAAATTGAGGCATTGTAATTTTAGAATTAGCAACAGGGATTTGGCAATAGAATTATGAGAGCTATTTAGTGAATATCTAGCACTGGTATGATATATTCATATGTGATTTTAGCTGCATAAAGTTTCAAATACAAGATAATGAGCTTTCTTATCTAACTCTTTTATTCAAGCAAATAGGAGTCTCTGTAAAAGCTAGCTTCAAAGTATGATGTAATGATACTGTTAGACAGAGTGATGGGAAATCAGAGAGGCATCAGGAGCTTTTTCAAGGAGTTTCTGGACTATTTCCTGACACTTCCATTAGGAACATGAGATAATTAAATACAAAAAGAAAAAAGACAGTCATCTTAAAGTGTGCCATAGAGCTTCACAATTCAACTTTTTCTCAGAAATATCCTTCAATATTTCCAAAGAACCAAATTAATTATGAGAAACTCTATCTACCTAACTAAACTCAAACCATCATGTAGCTGATAATGGCATTTCTATATGAGGGCTCCTACTTGTTGCATCAAGTTTTTCTCAGGATAATGACCTTAGTTTTATATTTTTCTGGTCTTACTTTACTGACACATTAGGCTTAGGTTCTTTTTATGCACATTTCCAAAAAAAAAAATGTTATCATCCTGCCCTTTTTATTCCTCTTTTAAGAAAAAAGATAAATCAAGACACTTAAATGTTGTGTATTCACCTGTCTCTTCAAACATTGAAAGGAGCACCTAAAATGTACTGAGCTCTGTGTCAGCTAAACATGCTCCTTTGCATGTAAAAGTTGTAATAGAGGAAACTGTCACAGTAACTGATCATTTTAATACAATCTGGAATAATTACAAAGTTAGATCTATATCAGAGTTTCTTGTGAACACAAAAGTAGCTAATGAGAGAAGGCAAAGAATTTCAAGAATGGCTTCATGGAGGTGGGACACTAAGTTTGTATCTCAAACTTAGGTTTCTCTAATTTCAAAGTTCATGTTCATTTCATTATTTTATAGTAGAGATGGTACAATGCTGAGCTAGCAAGTAAATGTTGCTGATCAATATGGTTCTTAATCTAAGAATAACACGCTTCTATTTCATATAAGGTTGTTGATAAAGAAGAATGAAAATCATTAAGAAATAGTTCTTACCAAAATGATGTTAAAATTGTATAAAATGAGTTTCTGTTTTTGCAAAATTTTGAAACAACCAAGAGACATTAAAGTGATCAAAAGGAATGAAATAAAAATTTAGAATCCTTCAGTTTTAGTATATGGATTCTAAAGTAAGCATCTGTAATCCACTTTTTAGGATGAGAAAAGGAAAAAAAATAACTTTTTAAATGATTGTTTATACCAGAAAACTGTAGAATACTGATCAATTTTATGTGGTCTTAAATGACAAGCGATCTAGTCTATTGAACCATATTATCTTATGCTAGTGGTCCCTGGGAAGCTTTCAACTGGTATTTCCAGAGACCTGTTGCAGTAAAAAAATAATTTCAGGTAGAAAGTAATTTAAAAAGCTATCAAAGTTCTTGATCCAATGTCTACTTCCCCTACATTTTTGCCCTTAGGCAATACACCTATTTTTATATTTGCAGCTACCATCTGCTGATGACTCCCAAATCTGAAATCCAGGCCATAAGCTTTTCCTACAGTTTAAATGTTTTCTCTTTTCTTACACTCTAAGCTGTTTCATGAATATTTTTATGTCAAGAGGAAAGCTTATCTGTTTGTGACAAAGCCATGCCAAAAGAAAGGAGAAGGAGGAGAAAGAGAAGAAGAAAAAGAGAAGGAAAAGAAGCTGATCAGCATCCAGGGAACAAAATATAAAGGTTGAAAGTTAGGAATGTAGCCAAATAGTTCATTTAATCTGGAGGAAAGAGGCAGGGCAGGAACCGGGGGATTCATCAGTTACGAACCTGTTAAAGGAGACTTTTTCCTGTTATGTCGATCCTGGTGTGTCTCATAAGGTACTAAAATTGCTCCATTTTAGTTTCTAGCATTCCTTTTTGCCTTTTTGTTTTCTTTTGTTCTCTTATCTAATCTTCAAATGATGGCATATGATTCATCTGTTCTTAAGCTGTAGATATACAGCTTCAACTCCAGGTTAACCTTTGTTGCCTACTTGACCAGGGCTCATGGCCTTTTTCTGTAATATAGTTTTAATATAGTTCCACAGTTCATCTATTATTGCAACTCTGTACCTATCTCAACACCTTTGCTTTTGTCTTTTCATGTCTTCAATTTTGATTTTGAAGCAAGACTTTCATCACACAAAAAAATCTGAAAAATTTCTACACCTAGCCCCAAAGTGATTATATGATGATAGTCCAGCTAAAATTTACAGTTTCAAATTTTGAAACCAATTTGTATGAACATTTCACAGTATATTACATGGAATATTAATTAATAACATAGACAAAATGTGACATAGTAGGACTAATAAACTGGTTATGTCATAGGTAGAATGGCTAAATATATTCTTAGAAACAGAATTCTTTGGGGAGCATTAGTTCAGGATTCTTTTTTTAATTAAATTTATTAGGATGACATTGGTTAATAAAATTATATAAGCTTCAAATGTACAATTCAATAATATATCATATGTATATTGTGTGTTCACCACCTAAAGTCAAATCTCCTTCCATCACCATATATTTGACCCTCTTTACCCTTATCTACCTCCTCCCTCCCCACTTTCCCTCTGGTATCCACTAAACTATTGTCTGCGTCTGAGTTTTTGTTCATTTGTCTTGCTTGTTTCAGTTTTATATCACACGTATGAGTGAAATCATATGGTTCTCAATTTTTTTCTGTCTGACTTATTTAGCTTAGCATGATAATCTCAAGATCCTTCCATGTTGTCACAAATAACAGTATTTCATCTTTTCTTGTGACTGAGTACTATTGTATTGTATATATGTACCACATCTTCTTTATTCAATCATTTTAGTTGTTTCTATGTCTTGGCCATAGAAATAATGCTGCTATAAATTCTTGGAAGTTCTTGCTGTGAATAATGCTGCTATAAATTCTTGGAAGTTCAGAGTAATCCTCTGTGATTTGAAGGACACTGCTAAAGTTGTTCCGCCTTCCCACACCAGCCAAAATAGTTTCCTATCACCTGCCATTCCCTAAAATTCCAGTGATAGGAATATAATTTTAATTCAAAATGCTTGATTAAAATACAGATACTATTAGTGGGGAAAAGAGGTTAGAAAGTAAAGAAAGTGCCCAAAGACTAATTTCGTCTTTTCATAATTTCTCCCATACTGCACTCTACATAATTTTCAGAAGATTAACATGCTAATATTTATAGACTGCTTTAAGGTCTTTGGATAACAAAAAAAGTCTTAATACAATGACAATAGTAATATAGTAAAAGGTTCAAACAACATATAGTGAAACCCTTACATATTTCCTCTTTCTTTTTGCATGGCATTTCTCTTCCCTTTAATCATGTCAATATCTGCCATATGGAAAAGACAAGGTTATGGTAATATACTTCCATTGCAGGCATTCATTACAAAGAATTAGTTCACTGAAAATATATTAGTATATTCAATTCAGTTTCTTTATCAAGGCTAAATGTTTTGCTACAGTATATTTCTAAATGCATAGTCTGAATAGAAGATAAGAAAGGAGTTATTTTAGGAAACTTCTGCCTGGGAAAGTTTTTATTTTCTAGAAAGCTACTACTTGTTCCTAGCATGTGCCTTCATTACGCCTCCATTAACAGCTACCAGTTTATGCTCCAAACATTCAAGATTTCTCAAGGTAAAACGACCATTTCTTCTTAGTGTCATTTTTTCCCTACTGCTCTATGAAGCCACACTTTTCGAGATATATTTAGTCCCACTGCCTTCTCTTCTGTTCCTTACTATTCTATGAATGGTTATTTACTCATCTAAAATAATTTTTTTATAGAAATAAAGAATTATTTAGAGTGTCAGCCACCCCCAAAACTCTATGGTTCCTTTTTTGATTACCCTAATTTTGTTCCCTGTCCCTTATGTGGGTTACATGCTTAACAAATCTACATTATGAAAACCAAGCCATGTTTTCTGAAGACATTCTCTAGTAGCTTAGACAGCCAGAATATGTTTAAAGAGAAGGATGAAAATGTCATTGTGTTAACCTCAAGTAATCTCTTAGTGAATTGAGGTAGCTGATACTAATTTCCAACCTTCCTGAGTAATACCAGTTTATAAATTGATTATGGTAAATAGTAGATTTTTGTTAAATAAGAGTAAAAATATCAAAAAGTATAATAAGTATTTGAATATTTTTACCAATTTTTAAAATATTTATAATTAATTAATTAAAAATATACTATAGATTTATGAAGTCAAAAGCACTTTACAGTTTTCATCTAATTAAATTCTTTGCATTCATAAAAATAGTCATGCTGCCCTGCAAATGAAAATCTACCAAAAAGAACCATCATAAACATTTAAATATATTTCACAATCTCTTCTTCTATTAATGCATACAAACATTTGAAACTACACCTTTGATGATTAAATAATGTCAGAAACAGACTTAATAAATAAGGATTTGGAAACTCTTGATGACGATTTGGTAGAAGAGGCCCATTAATACCTTCACAAAATTCTTCCAGGGCTGGATAAACAGTCAAGCAAATAATGCTAACTCCACTTTGGAGACTAGTTCAGCAGATTGAATCCAAATTCAGAGTCTCAGGTCTAAACTACAGTTCAAACAAAGAGTATCTGAACAGTCCAAGGAAGCTGTTTACAATGTCAAAGTGTTTCCAATAGTCTTGATATTCAGTCTTGAGAGAATATACAACACAGGAGCAGATTTTGATGCAGAGGAATTTAGATGAGATAAGATGTGAAAAACCAAATGTAGATATTCTGCTTCCAGACAGAATAACAAGTTATGTCTCTAGTCAGTCAAATATCTTTCTGTAGCAAGGATTCTGGAAAAGCTAGGTACCAGGAACCTATGCAGTAATACCAGCTAGCTGCTAAGAAGCCTAGCCACAGACAAAGTTGGTTGCTAGGGGTTCCTAATATAACAATAGGCCTGTCTCTCTTTGGTCCAGTGTCTGGGTGAGGCTGATTATGAAAACTGTGAGATCCTAGAACTTATAGAGACTGACATCTGCATTATTGATTGAGCTATGTGAAACATTATAGAATACTAAGGCAGACTTTAACCTCAAAAAGTTTTCAGTGTACCAGTGTACCAGGAGAAATAAAAAAAAGAAAATTGCAGTAAAATAAATATATTAGGATACAGATATTTTCAGGATATATTTAGGAAAGTATGGGAAGATATAGAAAGGACTAATTAACTCTATATGTGCAGTATTAGGAAGGACTTCCCAAATTACTATCTCAGCTGGGTCTTTAACTATGAGAAGGAGTTTGCCTGATGAACCAAAAAAAGAGATCTGAAGAAGGGATATTTTACAGATGTCATTCTAGGCTAAAGAGTTAAAATGTACAAAGGCATGGGAAAATAAAAAGAGAAAAATGGCCAGAGATGAGACTGGAATAGAAAGAAAATATCAGATCTCACAGTAAACTAATTCTTCATTACACAATTATAACCTCTTTATTCAAGTTTTATACTTGACGGTATGAGGAAATATCTATGTAAGAATACAGGTAAGCCATAATTAATGTTGTATTTCTCTGAAAGCTAAGCAACATTAGCTATTTAATGAAATCCCATAGATGTATTTTTATAAGGCTTATAATCGTCTTAGGGACTTTCTTGTGAAGTTATGGAACCTAAAACTATACTTACTGTGTACTTAACCAGTGTTAAGAATTTGTAAAACAGACCATTTTATATGATTAATTATGAGGAAGTTAATCAAACATGACTTGAGTATTACTAAAAATATAGAGTAACATTAGGTAATCAGCATATATGTTATGTAGTTATTACTAAAATGATGAAATAATAACAAAACATAAATTCTCCTGATCCAAACCAGAGCCATCCATTGTCCAAATTATTAGCTGAAAGAAAACCTGTGTTCATCTATCAAGTTCTACAAAGCAAATTATATAATAAATAGTATTCTGTTTTGTAAGCATATATTTTCCTCACCAAAATAAAGTTTTTCTTATCTTTGGTAGGTTTTCCAGAGAATATTAACTAGTAGTTAATATTCTTTTCCTGTGAGTCTTTCATTTCTATCTGTTTCTACTTGACAGCACTGCCCAATTTCAGACTATTTGGCCATATATTTTAATCTTATCTCCTTTCAGAATCAATTTGTTATGTTTAGAAAAGTTAAAGAGAGATTTGGATGATGACCTAAAAAGATAGTGCTACTTCAGGCAATTAGACATAACTTTCTCCTTGATACCTTCTCTCCGCCCCATGCTAAAACTAAAAGAATAATTTTTGGTTTACCTTAAAGTGACAGAATATGTAAAAGTAATAGAGACTGCTCTTAACATTTCATATAAGTGCTATAAAATCAAACAAAAAGAAATCTAAAACTCTACCAGAAATTAATTAAAAAGTTTTGAATACATGGTAGAATTTTAAATGTTTATAAAAATCACAATGACATGATGAGAATTAGAAATAATACTAAAGTTCAACCTAAGTTCTATCTTTTAAATTAGAATGGGGAAGCGGTTCAAGGAGATTTTGGCTCACTCTCAGCCATGGTTTCTGAATTATTAACAGGACAAGAGAAGCTGGAGAATGAGCAAATCTGCATTAACCTAAAAAATAGCAGTAGAGAAAATATTAAATATTAAATAGTTGGAATACATGCCAAACAATGTAGCAATAAGCATTTTTTAAAGCATGATCTTCTTGGAAATTTACAGAGCCACATGATTTTAATGGCTACTGTTATAGTATGCCAAAATTAAATACTATTCTACCTCTATAATCAACTTCCCCCTTCTCAACAGAAAGTTCTTCCTTCCAGATCTTTAACTCCCTTATTCACAAATATTGTGTTCTTTGACATCATTGCTGAGTTTGACCTTTTCCCCAAATCTCTTGCTTCATCCAAACTTCACTCTCTTCACTCTCCAATCATCTCTAAGGAACATTATTTCATAAACCTTGGTAGAGTGAAGTATATCATACTCAGTATTTATGGAATATAATGTGCACTACTTCTGTCATAGCACTTAACTCATTGTACTGATTTTTTTTTTTGGCATGTTTGTCTCTCCATTATACAGTGAATTCTGAGTTGCTAATATAGAAAAATTCTAAATGAAATATAGTACACATTGATTCAGGGTGAAATCACAGCTTTCCATATGTATATTCAAATCCAAATTATCAACTGCATTACTTTTAGCTTTAACATCACCAAACCTCAGGTGCTTGATTTTATTTTATTTATTTATTTTTAAATTAATTAATTTATTTTTTATGGTGACATTGGTTAATTAAATCCAATAAGTTTCAGCTGTACACTTTAATAGTCAGGCACTTGATTTTAATCTCTAACGACTTTATAAGGTTATTGTAAGGCATAATGATATAATCTCATAAAGTTCCCAGGAAATATATACTTAACTAATGCTACTTTTTTAATTTAATGAATTTAGGGATCTTTCAATATATTATAAAATATATAAATGTGGTATTGCAGTAGGTTAAACACAATAAATTATAGTTCATTCTGGTAGAGGCTGAAAATGATTTATTAAACTCGAATGTGTATTCATAATAAACACTTTTCAAAGATGGGAATAGAAAATTATTTCATAATATATTCTAATCCAACAACCAGTACAGTAGTTCCTGTATATCCACAGTTTTGCTTTTGACGATTTCAGTTGCCCAAGGTCAACTGCAATCCAAAAATATTAAATGGAAAATTTCAGAAATAAATAAACCATAAGTTTTAAATTTCATGCTATTCTAAGTAACATGATGAACTTTCACATCATCCTGTTCCTTCTGATCCAGGATAGGAAACATCTTTGTTTAGTGCAGCCATGCTCTATATTCTCCCCACTTGTTAGTCAATAGCCATCTTGGTTATCCGATCAACTGTTGCGGTATCACCCTGCTTGTGTTCAAGTAACCCTTATAGTAGCCTAATACTATATCATCATGCTTACATTCATTCACCTCACTTCATCTCATTATGAAGTCATTGTATCATCTCATATCATCACAAGGAAAAGGGTGAATACAGCATAATATAATATTTAGAAGGATAAAGGGAGACCACATTCACATAACTTTCATTACAGTATGTTTTTATAATTGCTCTATTTTATTATTGGTTGTTTTTGTTAATATCTTACTGTATCTAATTTACATATTAAACTTTATCACATATATGTATGCATTGGAAAAAATAGTATATATATGGTTCAGTACTATTCACAGTTTCAACTATCCACTGGGGAGCTTGGGATATATCTCTCGTAGATAAGGGGGGCAACTGTATAATAATGATGTATGAGTGTAAGATTAAATGGAGAAAAACATAAAAGAAAAACAGTACAGCAATAGGCCATATTATTTATGATAAAAGAAGCATCAAAATCAATGATAAAACATGTTTAATGAATGTAGATTCTGACCTAATTTCACACACAAGAATAAATTCTAGGAAGATTAAATAGTTGGCCATTTAAAACCTATCTACAGAAAAACAAGAGGAAATCAGCAGGATATTTACCCAACTATTGGATATTTAGCTAACATCTAAAATGAGGAAAGCATAAACGATTACACAAATGAGAAGAATGACAGATTTGGCTAAATAAGAAAATAAAACTTTTGACTATGGCAACATTTTTTTAAATGTAAGTAGATTGGGTAAAATATTTGCAGCAAAAAGATAAACAATCAAAATTACAAGATAAAGAAATCACTGGAATAAAATATTTTTTAAAACTATTAGTGTTAAAATATTCTTTTTTATAAAATGTACCTATTGGTTTATTTAGAAAAACAGTGTATGATGCACACTCTAGATACTGGGAAATGAATATGAACATAATGATTCAATATTCTCATTCATACTCTATTAAAAATCAGCATTTCCATTCTCTATATTAGTAAAATTGTCTCAATGAGCAAAATATTCTACAATTTCTAAACTCCATTAGATTATAAAATTTTAAGATGTTTATAACACAAAAATTTCACTGTGAACATCAGAAAAAGTGGTGGACTAAGGACTTCCAAATTCTCTCTTCCTTAAAACCAACAAGAAAATTTACAAAAATTGTAAATTGTCAGAATCAACTAATTCAGTACTCTGAAAATTAACTAAAGGCTTACAGCAATCCAAAGAATGTTTATTCAAGAAAAATGACTTCATCTTGGTGTGAACAGAAATCTCTGTCATTTTAACTTGTGCTATTCACATTCCCCCTCAAGGCTCCAGGGTAGCCATGAAAACCAATATCCTACAATTACGGTGCAAACCAGCAGCCTAATTGCTACCAGAGGGAACAGAACAAAGTTAGAACTACTAAAGAGCCTTATTTCTAGAGAATTGTCATTATTTCACATTCTCGATGGTTCTCTGGAAGAATTAACCCCAATCGTTAAAAAACTCTTATTAAAAATAAAAGAAAGATGAATTTTTCCCAACTCTTTTTATGAGACTAGTGCTACCAAAACCAAACAAAGACATCACAAGAAAAAAAAAACCTGTAAATCAATATCCCATATGACTATAGATGCAAATATCTCTTATTCATAGAATAAAGAGAAACAATACCAGATTACTTGAACAGACATACAAAAAAGCATTTGACAAAATCCAACCTCTTTTGTGATTAAAAACAACAAACTAGAAGGGAAATTCCTTATCCTGGTCAAGAGCTTTGTGTAAAGTGAAGGACACATGTATATGAGTTTGTTTTGTTTATTTGAATTAGAGAACTTTGATTCTTATTGAAAGTAGAGGCTCTCAATACCTAATGAAATTAATTGTAACATGTTCAAATTCACCATAAAATATTCTTAGTGGCTTGGGCAAAATGTTTAAATTTCTTTCTCTTTCGAATATTAATGTCCTTCAAGAACTCTAATGACTAACCCTACTAATATGCTTATCTTATGCAGCTAAAGCAAAAACTTTTTGTGTGTCAGAATTTTTTTTTAATTCCCAATCTCACCCTAACATATAAAGAATTAGCTCTATCTCTGATAACTCCAAGCAACAGCATTGAAAATAATACTGAATCTTCTCCATCAGTGCTCGACTACATCTCAGCTTCACCCTTTCTAGTCATTGAGTTAAGTGGTCGACTAACTATCCATGTGCCAAATCCTACTGGTCGCATGCTTTGATAAACAAAATTTTATTGGCATACAGCTACTGCCATTCTTTTAAGGATTGTCCAAGGTTGCTTTCACCTCACAACAGTAATTGAATAGTTGCACAGATTAAAATACATACCATTTGGCACTTTACAGAAAATGTTTGCCATTCTCTAGTCTAATATGCAGTTCAAAACTTCTAAGATTTGTGTGTGTGTGTGTGTGTGTGTGTGTGTGTGTGTGTGTGTGTGTGTGTGTTTGCATTCTTTGATCTTGCTTTTTGCTCATACTTCTACTGTAGTAGAACAATATTTTTAAATATTTTGGTTATGTTTTGTGTTTCTTTGGCTTCTCATTTTCTTAATTGCTGCACGTGAAAAATTCCTTTACACTTCATGTGAGCTTTCCTTTTGCACAATTTATTTATGTAATTAGTTTTCTAGCATATAATCCTACTCACTATACTATAAAATCATGAGAACAAGTATAACATTTGCCTTCTGAATTATTATCTCCCTCAGCCTAGAATATATTAAGAACTGAATATTAATACATAAATTAATGTCACATGGATAAAACATCTTAAACTTATTTTGGAACAAAGAAGAGAATAAATTGATAAATTAATAAAATACTTTGGTTCTCCTAAAACCCTTTTCAATATTTTTCTAATCATGTTAATAATTTGAGCAATGTATTGCTCTGAAAAGGATATTTTTATTATATAATGTAGTAGTTACTTTAATGCTTGGCTCCTAAAACACATTTTCACTGTTTTTATAAGTAAATTTATGAAAAATTTAGGAAAATATTTTTAAATGGGAATAATTTAATTGTAAGCCAAAACTTTACAAGTCATTATATATGTGTGTGTAATATTATACATATATATACATACATATATAAGTAACATATATAATATAATTTGCTTTTATCTATGAAATTGTATGTCAATATTGCCTTCTGGTTAAAAGCTTTAGTAGGACTTTGCTTCTTTTAATTAAAATTTCACAATCACTTTTAATCTATTCTCATAATTCTGTAGAGTGAACTGTTTAAATACAGATTAAGTAAAAAGCATGAGTCATTAGTAAAACTTAGGATGTGGAGATATTTGAAAATTGAGCATATAAAAAGTAGTGAATAAATCTTGGTTTCAACCTATGATGTAAAAGAAGGGAAATCATAAGAATGTTCAAGGTCAAATATCTGGAGTTCACTTGAAGATGTATTTCAAGCCTTGGGTGATTATTGAAAGTAATCAAGAGAATTACTAATAGAGAAATCAAATCAGAGCACAGGTTACAAAGTCACAAACAGCAGTTGCAAAGGTAACCTGAGTAAGGCTGTAGATGGTGTTTCTTTGACCTAGTACTACTTAGAGTGATCTAAAATCATGACTGCTATTTAATGCTTTAAGAAATCTGCCTGGGAGAACAATCTGGTGGTTGCCAGAGGGGAAGGGGTTGGGGCGGGGGAATGGATGAAAAAGGTAAAGAGATAAAGAAGTACAAATTAGTAGTTACAAAATAGTCACAGGGATGTAGAGTACAACATAGGAGATATAGTCAATAGTATTGTAATGACTGTGTGTAAAGCCAGATGGGTGGTAGAGTAATCAAGGGAATCATTTCATAAACTATATAAATGTCTATCCAATGTACTGTATACCTGAAACTAATATAAAATAAAATTTTTAAATAAAAAAGAAACCTACCTGGTGCCTGACACCACATGTTGTTGACAACAGCTTCAGTAGCTATTACTTTAGACTTGAATAGATTGTTCGGTAAATATCAATATGTAAATTTAAGATAAAAGTAAATTGATTTTACAAGTTATAGCCTATATATTTAGCTTGGAATGTATTGTAGAAAATAATGTATCCCACCAAATTTCATGGCAAATAAATCAATAGCAACACAACGAAAGAATTTAGAAACATTGATCTAATAATTTCTAATGATAAATTACTTGGCCAGTGATAAGATTATTAATTATCGAGAATACTAATCTTTAACAAAATGTGCATTTTCACATTTATGAATATGTTATTAGAGATTTAAAGAATTATTTTAAAAAGCATTATTCAAAATAACATTTTACAGTTTTATTTGATCATTAATCAAAATAGAATGATGGCATGGTCATGTTACTTATGATTCAAGTATCTAGGAGAGTTAGCTAATATTAATCCTGATAGTATCACTGAGACTAGATAAATTATAAGTACTAGATACACTTTTTAAAAAAGATTTTTTTCCTATTGGATTAGAAATTGCCTTACATCAATGACATAGTCAAATAGGCTTTACAGAAAATAAATAAAGTACCAGATAAAAGGTATCCTTAGTGTAATAAAGGGAACCAAAACAAAATCAGAAAATCTGGAGGCATAAAGTTAAAGCCACAATTATATCTTATTCCCTTGCCTGTATCATTTCTTTTTCTCCCACTACTGAGAGGGTAGAGCCACATAGTAAAGAGCAAAAGTCCTCATTAATGTACACTTGGTTAAGCAGAGAGCACCAAGAAAATATTTATGATTTCTTCTTTGTCTTTCTCCCTTTCTCACAACCTTAGATCCATAAAATTGTTGAGTCTCCTATTCAGCTCTGAAGAAAATATCACCAGAGAAATGGAAATCTTTATCATATGTCCATAGTGAAAGACTTGGGGTCACTTTGAAAGGAACTAGTTCAATCACAATTTATACGAAAAACTCCAGGGTAGATGGATTGTGAGATTATTGCAGGGGAGCAAATCCAGGGTGGTTTTCAAAAGATATTATACATTATATTGAACCTTTCAGGTGTCAGTTCTTGGTGGAACTGACGGTTCACAGTTTTATAGGTTGAAAGTTCTCAGAGCTGAGGGGCTTGAGATGAGCAAGTACATAATGCAGAATTTGTTCACCTGGAAAGAATGAGGCTGACAGAATTTGTCCCTAGCCACGTTTCTTTATTTCAGAAAGTAGTAGTCAGATTTCATAGCCACAGAACATCAAGTCTCAGGATGATGCCCCTAGATCTGTGTTTTTGCCAAATCATTTGCGATATATGTAAGACAATTAATTTCAATTGGGATATCATGGGCAAAAAAAAGTGTATGAAGCCCATTTAGGGTCTTCCAGCAATGGAATTGCCTCTACTGTAGTGTAAGAAGTCTCTGTTCATTATTTAGAGAGGCTTATATTATTCAGAGGTTTATGTTATTTAGTAAAGGTTGACTAGATACTAAAGGAGTAGAACTGGAGAGTGTTTGTAACCCACAATATACCTTGGCACCTGTGTCAGGAAGATTTTCTCTATTTAAGTTGATAAAATTATATTGTTAAAGATATGGATTTAAGTTTCAGTAAGAGGTGGGTGATTATTTAACGAATCTTCTAGATCATTTAGACTATTATAAATCACATCCAGTTCATCAGGAATAGAAAACCAGATTGGAAGAGGCCTTCATGAAATTGTTCACACAGAGAAGCATCAATTGACAGCAAGACCTTCGATAGAATCTGGAACTTCATGGTGCAGCAGTTAAACTTTACAAGGATGGGGAGGTTGAACATCTTGCCTAGTGCTGACAGGAAATCTCTATTTTATACTAAGAAGGGCAGGCTGGTTGCATATGTAGGATGTCTCATCTCCCTGCCCATTTCATCAGTACCAGTAACATCACTCTTCCTCACTGAAGAACCGTAAAATGTGCATGTCAAGGAAATACAGATGATGAGCTACATCACTAGAAAGGCACTCTGACAATTGTATCTAGTAGAGGATGGAACACTGAGTGCTGTGACTTTGGCTCATAAGAGGCAGTTGGATAGGTTAGTGGCTCTGCCATCTCAGGACCAGTAGGCAATTATTAAACCATAGTAGCCAGCTAAAAAACTGCAGAGTTGCCAGCAACTCCACTAGCCATACAGGTGATGCCTTCAGGATTGCACCTCCTACTCTCAGCACTACACCAAGGTAGGGGAAATTAGTGGTTGGGAATATTTATTTAGGGTGACCAGAGACGGAGTAGCTAGAGGGAGAGAGAATTCAATTTCTACTTTGTAAAAAGAAGCAAAGGTTATAGCCTGAAAAGCATCCCAGAATTTCAGGTCTGAGGATCAAGGTAAAATGGTAAATTGTAAAAGATGACTTGCAGTCAGAAGCAAGAGATTTGGGAGCAGCAGCCCAGAGAAAATTCAATAATTCTAACAAGTTCAAATGGATGGAAACAGTCTAATTAATTTCAGGGAAGAATCAAGTTACAAGGTGGTGGGTGTGATTCCAAGGAAGAAAGTTAGTGGAATGTTCTTGAAATCATTTAGAAGGTATAATTGATGTCAAATGCAGTAACCAGTCATATCCAGGGAACTCTGTCAAAGGCAAGGTGATAGGAAATATCAAGAGCAGCACTGAGCTCTCAAAAGCATGGGGGCAGAAATAAAACAGTAAAGCAAAATCTGGGCAGTCCTATAGGCTTGACTCTTCTACTTCTGGATTCTATAGGGAAGGTATAATCTCAAAATAAAATCAAGTCATTTGAGTGGGCTAAATCTAAATTTATAAAAAATCTACTGTTATACTTAATTTCTCAATTTTCAACATGACTCTTGAAAATTTTACTATGGACCTGTATATGGGAATTATTGATCTATACGAGACATTGCTGGCAGACAATCATCCATTTCATCAATAGCACCAATTTGAGTGACAGACTTGGATGTTATTGAGCTTTTCATATACTTTATGTTAAGGGCCATGTTAATTAGGCTATCTCAAAAGACTGAACTTCTCAAAAGGGTTTATTCACTATGCATTCAAATCTGGGTTAAGTTTCCAGTTAACTGTCCTGTCTTTGGCACTCTTCAGCGGGTGACAAGTAGACCAATCTTAGGTTAAGGAAAAGGCTGACTCAGGGTCGGGAATTCAGAGCATTTGTATCTATTTTTTCCTTAACAGTACAGATTCTCCACTGGAATTCTGTACTCCATGCATGGTTCATGAAATTTGTGGTTTCATGTCTAGGGATCCAAAAACCCCATACAAATTTATGTGCAAACTGCTGTTTATAACATCCCTTTATAATTACCTGTGGAATCTTTAGAGTTATTCCCTATTTCATCACTGATATTGGTAATTTGTATCTTCTACTTTTGTTTCTACCTCAATCTAGAAGCTTATCAATTTTATTGATCTTTTCAAAAACTCAACATTTCATTTCATTGAATTTTATTCTTTCCTTAATTTCATTGATTTCTGCTTTTATATTTATTACTCCATTTCTTCTGATTCTTTGAATTTAATTTGCCCTTCTTTGTCTAGAACTTTAATGTGGAAGCTTAGACCATGGATTTGAGATTTTCTTTTTTTCATTCATGTTAGAAATGTCCCTCTCAGTACTGCCTGAACATCACACAAATTTTGGTATGTTTTATTTTAATTTTCATTTAGTTAAATTATGTTTATATTTAATTTTAGTCTTCCTCTTTGAAACATGGATTATGTTGGAGTGTTGTTTAATTTCCAAATACTTGCACTTTTTTAAGTTAATTTTTTGTTACTTGTTTTTAGGTTAGTTCTGTTATAGTTAGAGAACATACATTGTATAACAGTAATCATTTTATTTTCTTAAGATTTATTTTATGGCCCAGGATATGGTCTTTCCTGATCAATTTTTTATGAGCTCTTGAAAACAACGTGTATTCTCCTATTGAGTAGAGTGTTTTGTAAATGTCAGTTTGGTCAAATTCATTGTTAGTGCTGTTCGATTCTTTTAAAAATATAATTGGTAATTTTCTACTTGTTCTATCAATTACTGAGGAAAAGACATTGAAATCTCAAAGTATAACTGTGATTGTACTTTTGATTTCTTCTTTTCTATTTTTTATTTATTTTTTTTGTTTTATGAAATTTGAAGTTCTGTTATTAGGTGAATAAAGGTCTAGTACTGTTATATTCCCTTGATGAATTGACATCTTTATTATTATAAAATAGTCTTTGTGATCCCTAGTAATATTCTTTGGTTTGAAATTTACTTTGATACTAATATATCAACTTCAATATTCCTTTGGTCAGTGTTTGTTTTGTATGGTATACCTTTTTCCATCCTTTTACTGTATATCTATCTATATCATTATATTTAAACTTACAGAATTTCTTATACACAACATATAATTGAGTCTCGTTTAGTTTTGTTCTTTTTAATCCAACATCATTATCTCTTTAAATTGATAAAATTTTCACTTTATACCATTTACATTTAATGCAAATATTATTTTTTTGGAATTATGTTTAGTATTTTACTGGTTTTATTTATTCCTTCTTTTGTCATTCATTTTTTCCTATTTCTGAATTATTTTGGTGTTGCTGTTTTTGAATAATTTTATTTTATTTTAATATTCCATTTTTTATTGATCTGTTGACTTTTTATTTCTTTGCACAATAATTTCAGTGATCATGCTCTACATTATAATATACATACCTAATGTTTCAAAATATCCTTATAGTTAATATTTTATTACTTCAAGTGAATATAAAACCTTACAATCACATAGTTCCTTTTACCCCCTTTCTTTTTGTTTTAACTGTAATATGAGAGAGAATCTTCTCATACAGCGTTGTAAATTTTGTTTTTGACAGACACATGCATTTTAAAGACTTAAGGAAAATAATCTATTATATTGTGCCAGATTATTTACCATTTCTGTTCTTCATTCCTGAAGTTTACCAGTTTTCTTCTAGTATAATTTTTTTTCTTTCTGAAAAACATTCTTTAGCATTTTTTAGAATAAATCTCCTGGCAGCCCGTTTCTTAGTTTCCCCTCATATAAAAATCTCTTTATTTCACATTGATTTTTAAAGATATTTTCATAAAATATAAGATTCTAGATTGTATTACACTGACTTTTTGTCCTTCATGATTTATATTGGAAAATCTGAGGTTGATCGAGTCGTTGTTACCTATACATAGCCATTTTTCTCACCTTCCTCAAGCTTTTTTTCTTTATCTTTTGTTTTTGCCAGATTATGCTGTGACTATGCACAATTTTCTTTGAGTTTAACTGTTTGAGTTTTTCAGAACTTAAATCCCTAAGTTTACTTTTTATCAAATGTGAGCTGTTTTAGATCATTATTTTTTTCAATTATTTTTGTATCAATTTTTCCCTCTCCTCAGATTCAAATGGCACAAATATTAGAAATATACATATTGTCCCATAGGTTCTTGCTATGTTCATACATCTAAATTTTTTCTCACTCTTGCTCAGTTTGGATGATTTCTATTGTAATGGCTGTCATCTTTCCTCTACTGAGCTCATTTAGTGATTTTTTTTTTTACTTTCACATACTGTATATTTTTTAGCTCTAAGCTCTTCATTTAGCTCTTTTTAGAAGTTTTATTTCATATGTGAGAAGTGCTGTTTCTCTTTATTTCAATAACATCTACCCTTCCTTCATTGAGCATGGTTTTAGTAGCTGCTTTGAAATCTTTGTAAATTTGTGTCTTGTCCAATTTCTGAAGTTAATGTAATTGAAATGTATTTAGTGCATTACTGTTTATAATATTTGTTGTGGGGTTTTAGTAAATTATTAAATTAAATGGAATTACTTTTACCCTTATGTATTTAAAATTTAATTAGAACTGGCTTTTGTATTTTATCAAATTCTTCTTTAATATCTATTAAAATATTATAAAATTTATTTACAAATGTTAATATAAGAGATTATTTTGGCAGACTTATGATATTGAATTACCTTTGCATTACTGAAATAATTTTTTTTGTTTTGATATTGTGCTGGATTCTATTAAAATTTTGTGATTTTATATCTATAACAAAGAATGCTCTTTGATTCTAGTCTCATTTTTTAGGGTTTTGTAGGTTTTAATATTGATACTATATTGTTTTATGAAATAAATTGGGGGAAATTTTTAACTTTTTTTGGTTATCTTTTCATATATGTTAACTTAAAGAGATCGATTATAACTAATTTCCATTCTAGCTTTGAGATTACTTCACAGCTGATCCCACATTCCCATATCTCTTAGTTATATTATCAGAATAATAGATAATTATTCTTTTTTCTACCATGAAGTTATGACCTTCAGGGCTGAGATATTCCTTAATATATTTAACAAATATTTATTTACTGTTTACTTTGTGCCAGACAAAAGTTGTTTTCATTATTTTATATACATAGAGCTTTTTGCATTTTATTTGCACAAATAAACCGAAATTTCTGCAGTGTCTTTTATTAAACCTATCCACTATTTTCAATATTGGTGGGGATGCCTGTGATTTTTGAAGTTACTAAGGATTATATAAATTTTGAATGAATAAATGAATGAATACATGAAATGTTTTATAAAACACTATACAAAATTTTTGCCTGTGAAAATAAGATTTAATCTTATTCAACTACAAATTGGCCTCCACTGTAAAAATTATGCTATCTAGTCTCTGCTATGCAACTTCAACCAAACATGTCTCATATTCCTTTTCTAGAATGTTCCTGGATCACATCAATTTATATAAAGAAAACGTATTTTAATTCTATTGAAATAACTTGAAAATCCATTTTTTTAATTTATTTAAATTTGTTTTCAGTTACTGTTGGCACACAATATTAGTTTCAGGTGTACAACATAGTAATTAGATATTTGTATAACTTACAAAGTAATAACCTCTATATATCTAGTGCCTATTTGACACCATACATAGTTATTAAAATATTATCGACTATATTCCTTATGCTATACTTTACATACCCATGACTATTTTGTAACTACCAATTTGTACTTCATAAATCCCTCCTCTTTTTCACCTACCCCACTAACCCCTTCCCTAACCTTCAAAATTGTCCCTGTATCTATGAGCTTATTTGTGTTTTGTTTCTTTATTTGGTTCTTGGATTCCGCATGTAAATGAAATCATATGGCATTTTTTTTTCTCTGTTTGACTTATTCCACTCAGCACAATACCCTCTAGGTCCATCCATTTTCTTACAGATGGCAAGATTTCATTATTTTTTAAGGCTGGGGAACATTTTAGTGAATATTTGTGCCATCTCTTCTTTATCCATTCATCTATTGATGGAAACCCAGATTGACACCATATCTTGACTATTTTAAATAATGCTGCAATGAACATATTTTATAGGCCTTCAAAGTAGTGTTTTGGGTTACTTCAGATAAATTCCCATAAGTGGAATTACTGGGTCCTTCTTTGTCTTTCATTATAGCCTTTGTTGTAAAGTCTATTTTGTCTAATATAAGCATTGCTACCCGAGCTTTTTGTAGTTGTTTCCATTTTCACAAAATATCAATTTCCATCACTTTACTTTCAGTCTCTGTGTGGTGTTCTTTCTAGCTGATGTAAGTCTCTGGTAGACAGCATATGTAAAGGTCTTGTTTTCTTACCCATTTAGCCTACCCTATGTCTATTGTTTGGAGTATTTAATATATTTACATTTAAACTAATTATTGCTAGATATGTAGTTATTGCCATTTTATTATTCATAGTTTTTTTTTATTATTATTTTTCTCCTTCTTCTTAAAGGAATCCCAGTAACATATCTCGTAATACTGGTTTCATGGAGATGAAGTTCTTTAGTTTTCCCTTGTCTGGGAAGCTCTTCATCTGGCCTCTGATTCTAAATGATAGCTTTGCTGGGTAAAGAAATTGCGGTTGTAGTTCTTTCCTTTTCATCACTTCCAATATTTTGTGCCAGTCCCATCTGACCTGCAAAGTTTCTGTTGAGAAATCAGCTGACAGTTTTGTGGGAGCTCCAATGAAGGTAACTAATTGAGTTTCTCTTGCTGCTTTTAAGATTTTCCCTTTGTCTTTCACCTTTGGCATTTTAATTATGATGTGTCTTGCTGTGGCCTCTTTGGGTTAATCTTGTTTGGGACTCTCTTGAAATATGTTTTTAATTCATCGCACCTTCTCTTCTCCTTCTGGTACCCCTATGAAGAGTATGTTGTTATGCTTGGTGTTGCCCCAGAGGCCTCTTAAACTGTCCTTAATTTTTTTAGATCTTTTTACTTGTTTCTGTTCTCATTCAGTTTTTTTCTGCTTCTTTATCTTCCAAATTGCTTATTCAATCCTCTGCTACATCTGATCTACTGTTGATTTCCTCTAAAGTATTCTTCATTTCATTATTGAATTCTTCATTTCTTTTTTTTTTAGTTCCAAGTATACAGTACATTGGTTAGACATTTATATAGTTTATAAAATTATCCCCCTAATTACTCCTTCTCTCCTCTGGTTTTCCACCTAAACAATATATTAATGCTAACTGCATTTCCTATGCCGTGCTCCCCATCTCTGTGACCATCTATCAAACACTAACTTGTACTTTTTTAACCCTTCACCCCTTTTTCCCCAGTCCCCCAAATGCCCCCTCACCTCTGGCTGTCACCAAAATGTCCTCTATATTTGTGAGTCTTTTTTTTTTTTATTAGTTTGTTCTTTTCCTTCCTTAAATTCCACATATAAGTGAAATCATATGGTATTTATCTATCTCTGTCTGACTTATTTCACTCAGCATAATAACCTCTAGGTCCATCCCTGTCATTGCAAATGGTAGGATTTCATTTTTTTTTAAATGGCTGGGTAATATTCCATTGTATATATGAACCATAACTTCTTTATTTAATCGTCTGTTGGTGGGCATTTAGGTTGCTTCCATATCTTGGCTATTGTAAATTGTGCCACCATGAATATTGGGGTGCATAGATCTTTACGAATTATTGCTTTGGTTTTCTTCGGATAAATATCCAGAAGTGCAATTGCTGGGTAAAAGGTATATCCATTTTTAATTTTTTGGGAAACTTCTAGACTGTTTTCCACAGCAGCTGTACCAATTTGCAATCCACCAACAATGTATGAAGGTTTCCTTTCTCCACATCCTGGCCAACACTTGTGGTTCTTTGATTTATTGATGATAATCATTCTGTCTGGTGTCAGGTGATATCTAATTGTGGTTTCAATTAGCATTTCTCTGATGATTAATGACCTTGCGCATCTTTTCATATATCTATTTGCCATCCGTATTTCTCTTTGGAGAGGATCTGTTCAGGTCTTCTGCCCATTTTTTTTAAATTGGATTGTTTGTTTTTTTGTTGTTGAGTTGTATGAGTTCTTTATATATTTTGGATATTAATCCCTTATCAAATGTATTATAAACAAATATCTTCTCCCATTCAATCAATTGTCTTTATGGTTTGTTGATGGATTTCTTTGTTGTACAAAAATACTTTAGTTTGTTGTAGTCCCATTTGTTTATTTATTCTTTTGTTTCCCTTGCCCAGGAAGAAGTATCAAAAAAAAAAATTCTGTTAGTAGTGTCAGAGAGTTTACTTCCTTTGTTTTCTTCTAAAAGTTTTATGGTTTCAGGTCTTGCATTTAAGTCTTTAATCCGTTTTGAGTCTATTCTTGTACACGGTGTAAGAAGGTGATCCAGTTTCTTTGTTTTGCATGTATCTCTCCTATTTTCCCAGCACCACTTACTGAAGAGACTGTCTTTACCCAATTGTATATTCTTACCTCCTTTGTCATATATTAAGTGAGTGTAAAGGTGTGGATTTATTTCTAGGCTTTCTATTCTGTTCCATTGATCAATGTATCTGTTTTATGCCAGTATCATGCTGTTTCGATTACTGTAACCTTGTATTATAATTGGACATCAGGGAGTATGATACCTCCAACTTCGTTCTTCTTTCTCAAGATTGACGTGGCTTTTCGGGGTCTTTTATGGTTCCATATAAATTTTAGGATTATTTGTTCTAGCTCTCTGATAAATTCCATTGGTATTTTGATAGGGATTGCATTGAATCTATAGATTGTTTTGGGTAGTATGGCCATTTTATTGATGTTGATTATTCCTACACATGAATGCGGTATATGCTTCCATTTATTTGGATCTTCTTCAATTTCTTTTTTCAATTGCTTATAATTTTCTGAGAACAGTTCTTTTACCTCCTTGGTTCATTTGATTCCCAGATATTTTATAGTTTTCAATGCAATCACAAATGGGGCTGTTTTCTTAATTTCTCATTCTGAAAGTTCATCGTTGGTGTGTAAAAATGCTACTGACTTCTGAATATTAATTTTGTGACCTGCTAGTTTACTGAATTCATTGATCAGTTCTAATAGTTTTTGGTGGAATCTTTAGGTTTTTCTCTATACAGTATCATGTCATCAGCAAAGAATGAGAGTTTTACTTCTTCCTTTCCAATTCAGATACCTTTTATTTCTCTTCCTTGTCTTATGGCTGTGGCTAAGACTTCCAATACAATTTGAAAAGGAGTGGTGAAAGTGAGCATTCTTGTCTTGTTCCCAATCTTAAGGAAAACACTTTTAGCCTTTCTCCATTGAGTATGATGTTAGCTGTAGGAGTGTCATATATTGCCTTTATTATGTTGAAGTATATTGCCTTAATTCACACTTTGCTGAGAGTTTTTATCATAAATGCTGGATTTTGTTGAATGCTTTTTCTGCATCTATTGATACAACCATATTTTTTTTTCAATTTGTTAATGTGATGTAACACAATAATTGATTTGCGGATATTGTACCAACCATGCATCCCAGGAATAAATCCCACTCAATCATGGTGTATGATATATTTAATGTATTGATGAATTCTGTTTGCTAATATTTTGTTAAGGGTTTTTGCATTAATGATCATAAGAGATATCAGCCTATAATATGTTTTTTTTTTCCTAATGTCTTTGTTTGGTTTTGGAATCAAGGTAATAGTGACTTAATAAAAGGAGTTAGAGAGCCTTCCCCCTTCTTGAAAGTTTTGGAATATTTTAAGAAGAATAGGTGATAATTCTTCTTTGAATATTTGGTAAAATTCACCTATGAAGCCATCTGGCCCAGGTCTTTTATTTTTGAGGAGGCATTTTATTATTCATTTTTGCTATTTTTATTTTCTTTTTCACCCCTTCTCTTTTTATAGAACGCCCTTTAACATTTCTTGTAATATTGGCTTGTTAGTGATCAATTCCTTAAGCTTTTTCCTGTCTGGGAAGCTCTTTATCTCACCTTCCATCTTAATTGAAAGCCTTGCTGGGTAAAGTATTCGTGGTTGTAGATTCTTGTTTTTCACAACTTTGAATATTTCTGTCAGTCCCTTCTTGCCTGCAAACTTTCCATTGAAAACTCAGCAGACATTCTTATGGGGGTGCCCTTGTAATTAACTAGATGCTTTTCTCTTGCTGCTTTTAAGATTCTCTCTTTGTCTTTGACCTTTGGCATTTTAATTATGACGTGTCTTGGTGTGCATCTGTTTGAATTCCTCTTGTTTGGATCTCTTTGTGCTTCCTGAACTTGTATATCTACTTCTTTTGCCAAGTTAGGGAAGTTTTCTGTCATCATTTCTTCAAAAAGATTCTCAATCACTTGCTCTCTCTCTTCTCCTTCAGGTGCTCCTATGAACCGTATATTTTTATGCTTCATGTTGTCCCAGAGGTCTCTTAAACTATCTTAATTTTTTAAAATTCTTTTTTGTTGTTGTTGTTCTGATTGGGTGTATTCTGCTACCTTGTCTTCCTGTTCACTGACTCAGTCTTCTGCTTTGTCCAATCAACTGCTGAATCCTTCTAGTGTATTCATTTTAGTTAAAGTATTCTTCATTTCTGTCTGTTTTTTTTTATGGTTTCTATGTCCTTTTTTGATGCTTACTATCTCTCTGTTGAGGTTCTCTGTCTTCCCCCGTCCCTAAGTTCGTTGAGCATCCTTATAACCATTATTTTGAACTCTGTCACTTGTAGGTTGCTTGCCTCCATTTCATTTAGCTTATTTCCTGGAGTTTTCTCCTGTTGTTTCATTTGTGGCATGTTTCTTTGTTTTCTCACTTTATTAATCTCTTTGTGTTTATTTCTATATGACAGGAACATTTGTTTTATCTCTCAGCCTTGGGCAGATACCCTAATGCAGAAGGTGTCCTGTGTGTCTCAGTGGCACACTCTCCTGGATCCCCTATGTTGGGAGCTCTGGATGTGATCTTTCTGTGGGTTGTGTGTGATCTTCTGTTGTTGCCAAGCCTTTATTGTTGTTATTACATAGTGGATGGGATTAACGATCAGGCTGACTAATTGTGAAAATAGTCTGCACTCACAGGGTAAGAGTTGCTGTGTGAGTGCTGACCCCACTAAGTGAGATTTACCCTAGCAGATTTATGTACTTTTTGCAACCATCCTTTGTGTGTACCACTAATGGGGCTAGTCAGTAGTTGCTCTTTTGTGGTCTGGTGCCAGCCTCCTGAAGCATTGGTTTTGTGGCCCTTTGGGAGGGGGTCCCCAGTAGACCAAGATCAGCTGCTGATTTGATTGCTCAAGGCTATCCGGTGGGAACTATGAAGTGGTCCACAGATGGTTGTTGCTTATGCTGGACCTGTCAGTTGCCAGTAAGTCTCTGAAACTGGAAGAGCCTCTGGTTCATACTTGTGTTGGGTGGTTCAGAGACCCCGGGAGTCTCCTGGCTTTACTAAGTTTCCCCCTGCCACTGCAATGTCAGTTTACATGCCCATGCTGTCTCTGTGGCTCCCTGCACAAATTTCCAATTGTAGCAAGGTCAGCTGCTGCCCACCTTGGGCCTGAATGCTCCACCCCACGGCAGGGACAGCTGCCTATCAACCTGTGGTGGGCACTTTGTGTATTAGATGGGGCAGGAGCTCAGGGAGTAAAGGGCCGTCAGGCCAATAGCCTCAATTTTCTGCAATTTCTGTCTCTGCACGTTCTCACAGTAGTCACAAATCACATGGAGACAAGTTCATGTCTAGGACAGTCCCACATATTCCTGCAATCCCCTCAAGAGATATTGCAGTTCATATAGGCAAAAGTGGTCTGCCCACAACTGTTTTCCCTGAAATGTGCTCACTGCACTAGCCAAGTCTGTTGCCTGTGCAGAATGCACAACCCCAGAGGCAAGCAGGGCAGGGTAAGCTGATTGTCAATGGGCTGCAGGCACTTTGTGGCTAGGGTGTAGTGGGATCTCAGGGAAACAAGGGCCGTCAGGCCAATACAGTCTCAGTTTTGCTGCAACTTCTGTGTCCGGGTGTTTCCACTGTAGTCACAGATCACAGTGAGACCAGCTGCCATCTGGGGCAGTCTCACAGACTCCTGCACTCCCCAGATGCAATATTGCAACTCTTGCAGGCAGCAGAGGTCTGCCTGCAACTGATTTCCGTGCAGTGCTTGCCCCATGCTAGCCAAAGTTTGTTGCCAGTATGGATTGGGAGACAAGGGGTAGGGGCAGGACAGTGGCAGTTCACTATCAATGAGCCGCCTGGGGCAATTTGTAGGTAAGGCGTGGCCGGATCTAAGAGAGACAATGGCAGTCAGATCAATACAGCCTCAGTAACTTCGGTAACCACTTGAGCATTCCTGTAAAAGTCCCAGATCATAGCAAGATCAGCTGCTGTCTGGGACTGGCCCACAGATCCCTGATGCGGCTCACAGCACTGGCCGCCAGCTAGGAATGCTTGGTTCTGAATTGGAGCAGGGCTTGGCAGTCATCCAGCAACAAAAGCCCTGGGCAATCCGCAGGTTGGGTGGGGCAGGCTGATTCCCTCTGGCCAATGCTTCCTAATGGCCCTGTGGGAGGAGTCTGCACAGTCAAGCTGGTATGGTCTGTAGATTACCCATTAGGGATTCCAAACTGAAGCATTATGGTAGCTGCTTTCTGGTGCTAGGTAATGCAGACTTTCTCAGTGTGAATCCAGAGCGAGCCTCTGACCCACCTCCAGTGTCCCGGGTGAGTGTCCACAGGTCAGAAAGCCTGTGCGTGGGTCCTTCAAAGGGGCATCTAATGTTTCAGTCCCCTCCATCTCACCCAGATGGCTGGAATTCCCTCTGTTTTTTATAGTCAAAGTTATTGAAATCTCCTCTTCTCTGGGCTGAGACTCCTTCATTAGGGAGCCCCCAAATGAGGCCAGGACCCCCTCTCCTTCAGGGGAGCCTCTGCAGCCTTGCTCTCCTCCTGGTGATCCTCCAACCACCCGTGGGAGTGAGTCCAGCCCAATTCACAACCTTGCCCCTCCTACGGGCTTCGATGTGGCTCCTACTTTATATTATCAGACGTATGTGTTACGATAAGCTGGACTTCAAATGATTCTCCACATTGATTATTTTATAATTTGGTTGTAATTTCAATGCGGACCTGGGAGGAGGTGAATGCTGCTTTTACCCAGTCAGCCATCTTCCGCCAGATACTCAGAATTCTTCATTTCTGACTGGTTCTTTTTATGTTTTATACCTCCATTTTTATATTTTCTATCTCTTTGTTAAAGTTTTCACTGAGTTCATCTAATCTTCCCTTAAGTTCTTTGAGCATCCAGTGTTTTGAATTCGGCATCTGATAGATTGCTTGTTTCCATTTTGTTTAGTTCTTTTTTTGGAGCTTTTTCTGATCTTTCATTAGGGTCATGTTTTCTTGTCTCCCCATTTTGGCTGCCTACTTGCATTTGTTTCTATGTATTAGGTAGGGCTCCTCTGTCTCTCAGTCTTAGTAGAGTGGCTTTATGAAGTAGGTGTGCTGTGAGTACCAGTGGCATGGTCTTCCTTGGTCACCTGAGCTGGATTCTCCAGGTATATTTCTTGTATGGGTTTTGTACACCCTCCTCTTGTAGTTGAGGCTTGGTTGCTGTTTGTTCATTAATGGGAGGGTTTGACCCTTGGGCCGATTGGTTGTGATGACTGGCTGTGACCAGTGACGGAGCTGTTGTGCAGTGGTTGGCCCTACAGAGCAGAATTTGCTTTACCAGGGTTCTGGTGCCTGCCCTGTTGTCCCTTGGGTGTGTAGTCCTCACTTGTGACCTTGGGTGCTGATACGGCTTAGGCTGAAGCTGGATGTGCTGGTCCTGGGACATCCTGTTAAGGGCCCCACCGTGGACCAAGTTTAACCACAGCTTGTGCCCTGCCCAGAGCAACCTGACGTGAGCCATCAAGCCATCCACAGATGGCCACCGCTTTCACTGGGCTTGAGGTACCCTGAGGGGCCAAGCTGCAAATCAAGACCTGCTTCCACTAATTCTGGGCTTGGAGCTGCTCAGCAAGAGTTATGGGGCATGCTGAGGCTTGATGCTGCCTGTTTGGGTTTTGTGAGATATTTTACGAAAGTCCATTGCTTGATCTAAGACAAATTGTTTATATGATATATCAACTGGAAGCAGCTTGGGTGGGCCTGCAATTTGTGTGGGGTGGGGTCTCAGAGAATCACCAGGGCAAGGCGACCAGTGTTGGATTGGTTAACAGAGGTCCAGATATAGTAGCCCCATGGATCTGCATGCTGGGATGAGGGTAGACTCAACAATGAACCAATAGATTTGACCAGCACTTCTATTTGAAAGAAAGCTGTCCCTACAGCCTTCACCCTGATGTTGGATAGTTCATTGTGTTCCTGTATGTCTTGGTGCCTTTCAAGATGCTGCGCCAGCACTGGAGCTGAGCGAGTTAATTCATCAATAAATAAGTCCATTCACTGTCCTTTTAAGATAAACATCTGACACTCCAGCAGTCTTCTATCTAACTTAGCCTCAATTACCTCTAGTTTTCACAGCCAGAAGTTGTGAGGATTTCTCTTCCTCACAATGGAAACCACTGGAAACCAGTGAGGCTAGGAGCCCTCACTTCCAAGGGGACCTCTGCAGCCAAGATATCCCTCTCAATTTTTAACTGCCACATGCAGATGTGAGACCAGCCCCTTTGATGTCTCCATCCTTCCTTCCAGTCTGATGTTGCTTCTTCTGTGTGTCCTCAGTTGCAGGAATTCTATTCAGCTAGAATTCAGGTGGTTCTGAATGATGATTGCTCTGTAGTTTAGTTGTAATGTTGATGTAATTGTGAGAGGAGACAAGCATAGCACTTACCTACTCCATCATCTTGACCAAAAATTCCATTTGCCTTTTTAAAAAGCCAAATGTAAATACATTAAGTTTTCATAAACTACTAAACATTTTAAATTAATTGGTCCATAGTGAGGCCCAGGAAAGACTATTTTTAATAAGACTCTCAGTTGATACTTAGGATCAGTCAAGTTTGAAAAAAACTTGGCTTACAGAAATTGAGACAAAGTTTTTGCAATTATTCTTGATTATGAAATTAATCTAGAAATTAATGATTTAATTCATTTTGAAATAGATATCTCTGGGATAGTTTTACTTTAAGTGCTTGTTCACTGACTTTGTCATTAGATTTTTTTAACCTTATATGTTTGGGAGTAGACATCTTAGATAAACCTGTACAAAGAATGTTTTCCCCTATTGCAAAAGCAATTGTATTTATTGTCTAATAAGAAATAGTTTGTGGTGATAGGAGATACCTTCTTGTTCAGGAAAAATGTCAGGTTTGTACCAAGATTCTTTACTCACACTGTGAACTTGAACAAGTCTTAGACTTTCTGAGACACATTTTTCTCACATTGTAAGATAATAGAAACTACATTGCAGAATTTTTCATTGTGTGGAATAGAACTAAAAAATAAGTACCTAATATTGTGCTTGGTACATGACAGATACTGCAGAATACCTATTTCCATTTTGGCCATTATTAAACATGTAACTGCTAAGAACTAACCAGATACTGTATTGACTTTCAAAATGAATAGGTACCCAAATAAGAATATACGTTGGTGTATGATGACTTTGAGTTTAAGATGAGGTTATGATCTGTTGGATGGAGATATTCTTTTATACATTTAATAATATTTATTGAGTGCCTACTTCATGTCATGTATTGATTTAAGCATTATGGATAAAATAATGGAAAAATGTAACAGATGGCAATTATTGACCTAATGTGTATTATATTCTAATGTTTATGGCAACAAAAATGCTTCACATAATGACAATCAGGTGATATTTGCACATTGGAAGTGTAATTGGAAAAGTAATTTCTGTAAGTGAAACAATTCAAGAATACCCAAACCTCAACACAATCAATCTCCATTATGAATAAAATTTGAGGAGATTACAACAAAATGATGGACAGAAACAAACATTTATAATAATTTTTTTGTTTAGAAGAATTTATAATCATGTCTTTAATTTTTTTTTAGTTTACTGTTTACATTCCAATGATTGGTTGTTCTGCTTCTGATATGGCCAAATAAGCTTTTATTGAACCAATTTTCCAACAGATAAAAACTATCAATTTTAAATAAAATACGAAAACAGCTATCTGAAGGTATTGAAGAAAAACCAAGAACAGAGAGATTCTGGAGGGTCTCAAGACTTGGAAGAAGAGAACAACAATGATTGAGTTTCCAATTTTCAAGGTTTATAGCCTAAGAGGAAGATGCAATCTATACCATGTGAAGTGGTTAAAACTCTGTTCCCTGAAAAACCCCTGCAGTTTTGTAGCTCAAATAAAGTAAGGACCCAGTTTGAGGAAATCTCAAAACCAAAAGGTAAGAGAACATCTAGGAAAGGTAGAGATAAATAGAGGAAACTACAAGTTCTTCAATGGGAAACGATAAACTCTGCCTAAATCTCTAGTTGACCTCTGAATCATGCATGTCAGGGTCATAATTGAAGGAATCTAAAAAGATAAACAAGCAGAACTGACTTTTAACACGCCACCCCCCCAAAAAAACCAGAGATTAAATTTTGAGTCTAAACAAGGTAATGGTCAGAATAACAAAAACTCCACACTCTTTAGAGAAATAGAACAGAATCCAACAATTTAACAATGCAATATTCACAATGTTTATTTACAGTCTAAAATCTCTTACTATAAGAAAAAACAGAAAAAGGTAAGCCATTCACATATTTGTGCATGCGTGCATACACACACACACATAGACACACACACACACACACACACACACACAAAGAAAACTTGCAACAGAGAACTATGCTGAGTACACCCAGATTTTGAAATTCACAAATATTTTATTATCGATTGATGTGGTACACCATATAAACAAAATAAAAATTATATGATCATCTTAATAAATGAAGAAAAAGCATTTGACAAAGGCAAGCATAAAATTATATAATAAAAACTCTCAACAAAGTGGGAATAGAGGGAACATACATCAAAATAATAAAAGCCATATATAATAAACCCACAGCTAGCATCATAATCAATGGTTAAAATTGTTTCCCTTAAGATCGGAAACAATACAAGTATGTCCACTTTCACAACATAGTATTGGAAGTCCTAGCCCTGGCAATCAGACAAGAAAAAGAAGTAAAAGACATCTAAATTAGAAAGGAAGAAGTAAAACTGTCATTATTTGCAGACGATATGATCCTATCTATAGAGAAACCTAAATATTCCCCCCAAAATCTGTTAGAACTGATAAACGAATTCAGTAAAGTAGGATACAAAATTAATATTCAGAAATTGGTTGTGTTTTTATACACCAATAATGAACTTTCAGAAAGAAAAAAAAAACACTCCTACTACAATTATATTAAATAAATAAATAAAATACCTAGGAATAAAATTTATTAAGAAGGTAAAAGACATATACTCAGAAAATTATGTCATTGAAGAAAGAAATTCAAAAAGATACAAATAAATGAAAGAACATACTGTGCTCATGGATAAGAATAATTAGCATTGTTCAAATGTCCGTACTACCCAAAGCAATCTATAGACTCAATGCAATCCTTATCAAAATATCAATGACCTTTTCATGAAACTAGAACAAATAATCCTAAAATGTGCATGGAATCACAAAAGACTTTGAATAGCCACAATCTTGAGAAAGAAAAACAAAGTTGGAGGTATCGTTCTACCTGATATCAAAGTATACTACTAGGCTATAGTAATCAAAACAGCATGTTGCTGGCATAAAACAAACAAATAGATCAATGGAATAGAGATCCCAGGACATACAATGGGGTACAGACAGCCTAGTCAATAAATGGTGTTGGAAAAACTGAACAGATACATGCAAAAAGTGAAACTGAATCACCTTCTTATATCATGTACAAGTAAAAACAAAATAGATTACAGATTTAAATGTTAAACACAAAGCCATAAAACTCTTTGAAGAAAACATTGGCAGTAAACTCTCTGATATTGCTCTTAGTTATGTTTTTTTCTGATATATCTCCTCAGAGAATGACAAATACCATATGATTTCCCTTATGTATGGATTCTAAGGAACAAAATAAAAGAAAACAGACTCATAGATAGAACAAACTGGAGATTGAAAGATGGGGGAGTGTTGCATGGCTGGGAGAAAAATGCGAAGGGACTAAGAAGTACATATTGGTAGTTACAAAATAGTCACAAGTATGGAAGGTAAAGTATAGGCAATAATATTGTAATAACTATGTGTGATGCCAGGTGGGTACTAGGCTAATTGGAGGATCACTTCATAAATTATATAAA
The DNA here is from genome assembly GCF_000325575.1 of Pteropus alecto. Taxonomy (NCBI): domain Eukaryota; kingdom Metazoa; phylum Chordata; class Mammalia; order Chiroptera; family Pteropodidae; genus Pteropus; species Pteropus alecto. Next base: position 2,593,522 of record NW_006439189.1, read on the forward strand.
TATCTAACCACTGTACCATACACCTGAAACTAATATAAAATAATATTGAATGTCAACTCAAATTGAAAAAAAAATTAACATATGAAACAGCACTTGGAGCTGAACATTTTCATTAAGAATACCAATATTAAAAACAACTCATTTGGAGTATTTTTCCAACTCGACACCAACTCAGAATCAGAAATAATGCTACACGAAAGATCATCAACAAAATGGAAACTAATTCAGCTGGTAGCTGGAAAAGTAGAAACGACATGAGCTTTTGCCACTCATTATTCTTTACTTCTAATACTTAAAAAACTGTTTAGCACATAGTAAGCAAATGAATAACAAAGTAAATTAAATAATACGTTATTTACATGAAAAGTGTTCTTCCTTCCACAAGAGCAACAAATTACCTGGAAAAATGGTCACCATTTTTACAGAACTAGGAAATCTAGGCAAAAAATTAAAACAAGAAAGGTTTGATGAAGAAAAAAAGCGGCTGCTTTGTAGAAAGAGAACACCATGGCATATTAACTACCTGGCTACCATGCCCTACAACTTCTAGTAAGCAGCTCACTGTAGTATGACAGCCTGCACTCATGGTACAAGTTGTTAATGCCCGAGGGAATAATATAGACCTAATTCTTAAAACGTTGTGCTTGACTTTTTATTTTTTATTAAAATATTACTAACATACAATATTTTATTAGTTTTAAGAGTACACCAGTTATTCAACATTTATATACCTAAAGAGATGATCACCATGATAAGTCCAGCAATCATCTGACAACATACAATGCTATCAATATATTACTGACTAAATTCTTCATGCTGTATATCACATCCCTCTAACATTTGTTTTATACCTGGATTTTTTATTTTTATGGTGACATTGGTTAAGGAAATCCAGTAAGTTTCAGGTGTAAAATTCAACATTATATATATATCCCCTCTCCCCTCTCCCTATCTTCTTCTGATAACCACTAATCTATAATCCATGTCCATTAGTCTCTTTGTTTGTCCAGTTCATTTGTTGCTTTTAGGTTTATATCCCACATATAAGTGATATCAGGTGATTCTCAAATTTTTCAGTCTGGCTTATTTTGCTTAGCATGATTATCTCAAGGTCCATCCATGTTGTTGCAAATGGCAATATTTCATCTCTTATGGCTGCTGAATAATTTTTCATTGTATATATGTACCACAGCTTCTTTAGCCAATCATTTATCATAGGACACTTTGGTTGCTTCCATGTCCTGGCCACTGTGAATAATGCTGCTATGAACATCGGTGTACAAATATCTTTTCTGATATGGGTTTTCAAGTCTTTGTGGGTAAATACAAAGTAGAAGAATTGCTGGATCTTATTATGGTAGATCAATTCTTAGTTTTTGAGGAACCTCTATACTGTTTTTCATAGTGGCTGTACCAATTTATATTTCCACCAACAGCGTATGAAG
>NW_006439189.1:2595550-2620273 GCF_000325575.1 Pteropus alecto
TAGTCAGGCAGAGGGATCCTTCCAGCCTCGTTCTTTATCTTCAGGATAGCTTAGCTGATTCTGGGTCTTTCGTGCTTCCATATTAATCTGATGTTTTTTTTTCTATTTCTTTAAAAATGCTAATAGTATTTTGATGGGTATTGCATTAAATCTGTATAATGTTTTAGGTAATAAGGTCATTTCAACAATGTTGATTCTTTCAATCCAAGAATACAGAATATCTTTCCATTTCTTTATATCTTCTTCAATTTCTTTTAATAGAGTCTTAAAGTTTTCATTATATTCTTCCTTCACATGGTTCATTAAATTTATTCTTAAGTAGTTTATTTTTTGCTTGTTTGTTTCAGTTGCAATAGGAATTATTTTTTTTTTACTTCTTTTTCTGATAATTCATTATTAGGGTATAGGAACACTAGAGCATACCAAAACTTATTGGATGTAGCAAAAACAGTGCTCAGAGGGAAATAACCTAAATTTAGATTTAAAAAGCTAGAAAAGAACAAACTTAACCCAAACTAGAAAAATAAAGGAAATAGTAAAGATTAAAGTGAAGATAACATATAGAGTAGAAACACCAAAGATAATTAAGACCAAAAGTTGGCTTTTTGAGAAGTAAACAAACTTAGTAAACCATTAACTAGAGTGACTAAGAAAAAAAACGAGAAGACACAAATCACTAAAATTATAAATTAAATCAAAAAGTGGAGTATTATTACCAATCTTACAAAAATTAAAATATTATAAAAGAATACAATGAACAATTCTATAACAACAATTCTGAAAACCTGGATGAAATGAACATATTCCTAGAAACACACAAACTACCAAAAGTGAATCAAGAAGAAATAGAGAACCTGATGAGATTTATAACAATAAAGATATTGAATCAGTAATCAGAAAAACTTTTAACAAAGAAAGTCCAGGGCCAGAAAGTTTCGCTGGCAAATTTTACCAGACATTTAAAGAAGGGTTAACACCAATCCTTCTCCAACTCCTAAAAAACAAAGGATAAGGAAATATTTCCTAACTTATTTTGTGAGACCACCATTATCCAGAAACTAAAGCCAAATAATGACATCACAAGAAAAGATAATTATAGACCAATATCACTTATGCCTGTAGTTGCAAAAATCCTCAACAAAATACTAGCCAACTAAATCCAGCATCATATTATACACTATGACCAAGTGGGGTTTATCCCAGGAATGCATGGGTGGTTCAACATATAATAAGAAAAAGAAATTAAAAAATAATATAATGCATTACAGTAATAAATTGAAGGTTACAAAAAATGTGATCATCTCTATTTATACAGAAAAAGCATTTGACAAAATCCATCACTCTTTCTTGATAAACACATTCAACCAAACAGATATAGAAGGAAACTTGCTCACCATGATAAACGTCATTTATGAAGAGCCCACAGCTAACATACTACTCAATCGTGAAAGAATGAAATATTTTCCATTAAGATCAAAAAAAAAACAGGATGCTTCCTTTTACTGTTTCCATTTAATGTTGTACTGGAAATTCTATCTAGAGCAATTAAGCAGAAAAAAAAATAAAAGGCAGAGAAAAATTGGTTAAAGAAAAAATTATCTCTTCGCAGATGACATGATCTTATATAGGGAAAATCCTATAGAATTCACTCACGCACAAAAAAATAGATCTAATAAATAAATTTAGCAAAGCTGCAGAATACAAGATTAACACATGGAAACCAGTTATAGTTCTACACCAGCAATGAACAATCCATAAAGTAAATTAAGAAATCAATTGCATTTACAAAGTCATCGAAAATATCTCAACTGATAAGGGCATTAGCCATAAAAAGGGTTAAATATTGATACAAGCTACAAAATAGATGAACCTCAAAAGAGAATGCTAAATGAAAGAAGCCAGACACAAAAGGTCACCTATTTTATGATTCCATTTATATGAAATATCAAGATTAGCTAAATCCAGAGACAAAAAAGCAGATTAGAGATTATCAGAGGTTGGGGGAGTGAAAAATGGGGAGTGACTGCATAGTGGGTAGTGGTTTCCTTTCTGAAAGGTAAAATGTTTTGGAACTAGAAAGTGATAATGGTTGCTTAATATTGTGAATGTACTAAATACCACTGGATTTTATACTTTAAAGTGATTAATTTTATGTTCTGTAAGTTTTACCTTGATAAAAAATAATGTAACACTGAAGGTATGACCATCATCATCATCGTCATCACCATTACTACGGAAAAGCTTTCCCAAATTTCACTTCTTTAACGAGCTTATATTATGAGGGGCAAAATAAGTAGACTAAAATTTAAAACTAAAGTTAGTATAATTTGAATAATATAGTCTTATCTTCTCTCTCTTCTCTTTCAGATTATGTCTGGCCACTACCTAGATATTTGTGCCCCGTCTGGATTTCTTTGGATGTTTTATTTTCTACGGCGTCCATCATGCACCTCTGCGCTATCTCGCTGGATCGGTATGTAGCAATACGTAATCCTATTGAGCATAGCCATTTCAATTCACGGACTAAGGCCATCATGAAGATTGCTATTGTTTGGGCAATTTCTGTAGGTAATTAACTTTCTTGGCCATTAGAATTGCAGCGGCTATGCTCAATATCTTCGGATTATGTACTGTGAACAACGAACAGACGTCGACTGGTAACATTTGCGTATAATCGGGACTTTTCTATTTAATAATTATTCTTAACCTATTTATCTAATATTTAGGTTAACAATAATAAAATGCGATGTATATGAATATTTAAATGAAAAATTTTCATTTATGCTGCTAAATTATTTTATGCATCAATATGCCAATGAATTCTGCAACACAAACAAAACCTTTCAGATATTAAAACAATTTGAAGATGACAGATACACAGCATATCTAATTTTTTTAAAAAATATAGCATTTAAATCTTATAAACATAAATCTATCCAAAAATATTAATCTTAATATTTTATTCTATTTCCATATCTTCTTCAGTAAATATGTCCAAATTTATGCTGTTAGTCAATCTAAAATATACTATTCCCCTCCATTTTCAAATAGCTTCTTGGATTTTGGTTATATAGAAAGAGGGAAAAAAATAGTGATTTCTTCAAAGATTTAGGGGAGATTGAAAAAGAGAAATGATCATCTCATTGCTTATATTTCAGATATTCATAAATGCTTTACCAATGCTGTAACACAGGAGCTCCAGGCCAGAAACCTGCACCTGGGCCTTGGATATTCCAAAAACCCACCAAGAGGGCCAGCAGAGTGAGACATACCGTTTATTACTTGCAGTACAAGGAGACTTCAGCACTTGTTGGGTTGGAGCTGCAGGAAAAGGCAGCCAGCCAAGAGCAGGCATTGTTTTATATGTGAGCAAATAGGAGGGAGATTGCTTCATCCCAGGAAACAAGGGTCTTCCCGCGTGGATGAGAGTCAAATGTGCTGCCTAGCTAGTGTTAGGGAGGGCGGGACCAGCCGTGTCCTAGAGCAGAGGGACCAGCCTTGTCCTAGAGCAAAGCAGAGAAGCAATATCCATAGGAATGACCAAAGTGTCAGATAGCGCCCATGGAAGCAACGGAAAGTGTCCTTGGGAGCAAGCACAGCCAAGAGAACACTTTGTTCATTGTCTTCGTTGGGGCTGCTGACCCAACACTCCTCTTTGCCTCCTGTGTCGGTGGATGGGCTATTTGAATTAACTCCACAAATGCTAATATTCAATGCACAAAATTTAACCCATTAGAATGTAAGGGCTTTTATAACCATCATATTCCTTTTCTCCTCTTCCAGTTGGAACCTATATTTATTATCTCATTAAATAATTCCTCTTCAAAATTATGTTTCTGTAAAAGATTCCAGTAGGGTTTATAAGATCAAGACCTCTATACAATCTTCACTGATATCTTCTAAAGATTTTGACTGTGGGTTTATCTAAAAAATAAATTTATTTAACTTTTAAAATTATTCTATTGTAGGTGAATAGACATATATTTTATTGGATAAAATGCAATGAAATATACACCACAAAAAAAAGTGAATCTATATACACAATTTGACCTACATATTCAAGGGCTCACAGATTTTACCTCCTCCACTCCAAAAAGCTCATCTGAAAATACCAATTCTTATGGTGTTTACGAAGGAAATATATGGCTAAGTCAATTTAGGATATTAGGGACATCCACTTCTAATAATGACAGATTGAGTAATTTTGAATGACTCCTGTGCTAAAAACAACTAAAAATATAGGGAAAAAATACTGTAAGCTTTGAAAAAGCTAGTAAGATAGTGAAGGACTTAGGAAAAAAGACAGAAATCCAAGAAAAGTGACTATGATTTTTGGATCATTTGCCAGTGATGCGTTTTCAGATCTGAGGATGTGACAGCTGAGAAGCTCGTTTCACAATCTCATGAACAAAGGAGAACCAAAGTAGGAATAGAGAGCCTGGCATGGGTCAACCAACTTGAACTTATTTTTTGGATCCCAAAGGCCTATACATTATAAATAAGAGTGGATCAGGATTATACCACTCCTGACATGGAATTCAGGACTGGTTCAAGTCATCTCTGTAAGAAAAATCTTAAGTTTGGAAATTGGGTTAAGGTGATTTCATATTCTTCATGTTTGCAATTTTGGGGGAATAAACAAAAAGAAACATTATCCTAGGCTTTAAATTATTTATTTCAATATTTTTAATTTCAGTAACTAGAATACAATGATAAAAAGACATATGAAAAGACAAGGCAGCATGAACCAGATATATCACAATGAAAGATAATAAAAATGAACCTATAGACACTCAAGATATTTGCATTACCTGACATAGACTTCAAACAACTATTTGTAATGTGGACAAGGAAATTACAAGCTGAAACTGCAAGAAACGGCAAACATAAAGAATGACATTTGAGATTTGAAAAAAAAAGAAAGAAAGAAAAGCTAGAAATTGAATCTAACATGAAAACCTAACATGAAAACTCAAGGGAAGATTAGACATGGTAAAGAGAGCATTACTGGAAGTTAGTTAGAAGAAATTGTGATGAATGAAGAAAAAAAAGCTGGAAGAATAGAAAAGAGAGGTGAGAGAGTAAAAAGACAGTAAACATATAATATAAAATGAGAAGTGTTCCACAAGTTGAGAAAAGAATGGCAGAAAAGCAACATTTGAAGAAATAATGGCTTTTAGAATTGATGAAAGACATTGAATCTCATGTTTAGAAAGCTCAACAGGTTTCAAGCAGGATGAATAAAAAGCAAGCAACATTTAGACTTATCACAGTGACATTGCAGAAAAAAAATAATATTAACATTAAAGGAAAAAAAAGATTAACTTCAATAGAGCAACGATATGATGGATGAATGTCTTTTCAACAGCAACAATGAAAGCTAGAAGATATTGAAATTAGAGTTAATATGCTGATGAAAAAGTGAATGCTAAATTAGAACTATATACTCAGAAAAATTATATCTCAAGAATTGAAATGAAATAAAGATATTATCAGACAAGCAAAAACTAAGAGAACATGGCAAAAGCAAACTCACTTAAGTAAATACTAAAGGGTGTTTTTAAAACAAAAGACATGAAAGATGCCAGAAGCAATTAAGAGCAATGAAAATGATAACTGTGTGGTTAAATATAAATAAATATTGTCTGTATAAAACAGCAACAATAATGTCTTCTGGAACTCAAAATATTTATGGAACTAAAATATACAAAACAATATAGGTAAAAAGGATTGAAAGTAAACTTTTTCATTGTTCAGGAGAAAGATTAAAATATTTAATATTAAGATTTGATGACTATAGTATATAATTTGTCATATGTTCTGGGTAATCACTAATATAAAAGGAAAGTTTAACTTTCAAATTTACAGAGGAATATTAGAGTATAATAAAACAAATCCAAAAGGAGGCAATAAAAGGTAGAAAAAGGAACACAGATCAGATGGGAAAATATAAAAACTCGTACTAAGATCACAGAAATAAAACCAAATACAGTCGATGCTTGAATAATGCAGAATTAGATACACCAACTCCCCCCGCCGTAACTGAAAATCCATGTATAACTTTATACACCCCCAAAATTTAACTACTAATAGCCTAATATTGACTTTCCCGATAATATAAACAGTTGATTAACACATATTTTGTATGTTAAATGTATTATACACTATATTCTTACAACAAAGTAAGCTAGAGAAAAAATGCTATTAAGAAAGTCGTAAGGAAGAAAAATATATTAACAGTACTGTATTTATTGATACTGAAAGTTTATGTAATATGTTTTATAAGATGAATCATCTTTGTTAGTACCTACATCAATATTATCATACATGACACAAAACAATGTAGATGTTATATGGATAACTAATACTAGACATCAACAATGAAAAGATAATGTGTAAAATAAATTCATATTTATTTATAGCTATAATCATTCATGCATTAATTATGAAGAAGCAACAATATGATTGCTTTATGATAATCTAGCATAATTGATAACCTAGCATGATTGCTTTATGGTAGCTTAACCTATTCATTAATGAATGAATCGTTATAAAATTTTTATGGCATACAGTATTACAGTCATATTCATAATACAGTATCAGAAACACTATTTCATCTTTTAGAACCACTTACCTGTGATGATAGGCTAATACGCTCTTTATCTAATTACGAGAGGTGTATTGTATGGTAATGTAATTCTTTGAAAGTGAAGTTATAAAACAGTAAGAAAATTAACATATTATTAATTTTATATTAAATGTCAGTCACAAGTCTTGTACACAGTGCTCTACATGGTGATTACTTAGGCAATGATGATGATGATGATACAAAAGCAACTCTTAAAGTTTTTGCATTAAATTATTAGATTTTCACATAAAGACACTCATAATACAACATACAAGTTTAACTGCACAGCCCAATGATTATTTACTATTCATTTAGTGGAATTGGATTATCGTAAAAGTCTTCATCTTTGTCATCTTCATGTTGAGTATACTGAGGAAGAGGAAGAAAAGAATCGAGTTGGTCTTGCTGTCTCCGTGATGGCAGAGGCAGAAGAGGTGAAAGAGGTGGAAAAGGAGGCAGAAAAGGCAAGCACATTTGGTGTAACTTTATGGAAGTACATCATAATTTCGGACTGACTTTTTCCTTTTTCATTTCTCTAAAAATGTTTCTATACCGTACCAATCTTTCTTCCATCATTTGCTTTAGATTCAGTGTCCGTTTGTAGAAGGATTTCTGTCATAAAAAAAAAGTTGAAAAGTCTTGAATAATTAAAGCCTATCTGCCATATTGTCTAATAACTTATCTGGTACTGCTTTTTTCTGTCTTCTTCCTCATCGTCTGGCACTGGTTTGGAAGCATGCATCTTCATCAAGTCACCTCCTGTTAATTCCTCTGCTGTGGTGTCTAATAGCTCTTGAATTCCTCCAAGATCCATACCTTGAAACACTTCACCCCCCACCTTTTTGTCATATCCACAATCTTTTTCACTATTTCTATGTTTATGCTCCGTTGTAAATCTTGTGAAGTCATGCGCAACACCTGGACACAGTTTTCTACAGCAGAAATTGTTTGGGGCTTGATGGCTTTCACAGCTTTTTCTATAACTGTGATAGCATCTTCAGTGGTGTAATCCTTCCAGACTTTCCTAATGTTCTATCAGAATTATTTCTGATAGTGTTGACAATCTTTTCCATGGAATATCATGTATAGTAAGTCTTAAAGGTCCTTATGACCCCCTAATCTAGCAGCTGAATTAGAGACATGTTTAGGGGCAAGTAGATCACTTTGATGACTTTGGTGTTGAACTCATATGGTTCTGGGTGGCCAAGGGCATTGTTCAATATTAAAAAAAACTTGAAAAGGCCGCCCCTTATTGGTAAGGTACTTCCTGACTTCAGGGACTAATCAATGGAACCAATCCAGAAAAAGGGTTCTCATTGTCCAGTTTTTCTTGTTATGCAACCAAAAGACTAGCAGCTGGTGTTTATCTTTTCCCTTCAAATTTTGGGGATTAGTAGCAATGGCTTTATGAATTTTCTTTTCTTTTTAAAAAATGGTCCTTACACTAGATTCATTTATCTTGAAATGGCTGGCAACTGTAGCTGCAGCCCTCAATCTTTGGTACATATCAAGCAGTTCAACCTTTTCTTGTAATGTCATGACTTTGCTTCTTGGGAGCACTTCCAGTATCACTAGTGGTACTTCATATGGGTTTACGGTATTGCATGAAACATGGTGAAAAATATGCAAGAATTGTGAGACCACTTTTTACTGCGATGTGCAATTTATTAAGGAGGTGAATTGCTCATGCAGAAATGATTAGCATCATATGGCATTTTAAGGAGATACTGGCAACATTTGAGTTCATCACAATAGTAACAGGAGGTAACTACAAAATTATTACAGTCATACAGTGTGTACTATAGTTAATTTTATGCAGTTATGATTTAATAATGCATCCTTAAGTTTGTTCACCTTTTCTCCACTACAAATGGCACCATGTACAGTCTGTAAGTGTGTGCATAATTTTGGTAAATTTTAACTTTTTATAATATATTTGTGTGTATGTTATGGTAGCAAATGATAAAATAGACTAGTCTCTACATATATTTTATGCATTCATGAAATACCTTTTTCCTTATTTTTTGAAATTTCCATACTATGCAGTTCATTTGCGACTTTTTTCAAATATCCCAAATCTCTAAAATATTTTTCCAATGTATTTATTGAAAAGTTCCATGTATAAGTGGACCTATGCAGTTCAAAGTCATGTTTTTTGATAGTCTGCTGATATCCATACTTGTATTCATTGTAAATGGAACTAAATATTCTAAATCTGTCAGATAGAATTTAAAAACATAATCCAAATATTTGTTTATATGAGACATATCAATAAGAAAAGTAAGGGATAAAAAAGGTACTCTACATAAACACTAACCAACACACAGATTGTGTAGCTATATTAGTAATCTGTGAGAATAGACTTTTCAGCAAAAAATAATTATTTTTTAAAAGAGGTTATTTTATAATGAAATATTTAATTCATTTTGAATGCCATACGATGCTAATAATATAATAAACTTGTATATATGTGATGATATGGACACAACATTACTAAATCAAAAATGGAAGCAGTTATAAGGACAAACAGAAAAATTTCTTTATCATCTGGCTTTATAGAAGATAGCTAGATTCACATCACTGCTCTGCTTTCGCATCTAATCTGTTGCAATGAGATGCTTTAGTTGAATTATGTGAAGAAAATATATATCCTCATATAGGAAAGTATTTTAATAATGTTTTTGGATAATAGTGAACATTCTTCTTTGATACTGCACAAAAATTCAGCAGGTGGTAGTTTCTTCAGTTTAGTTGGAATGTGAAATCGTAAATCATATCACTGAATGTGTCATATGCCATTAATTTAAATTCCACTAGTCTTCTTGAACTCTGAATAGATGTTTTAGTCATACTTTATTTTGTAACATCAAGCATAGGTCATTTGGAAAATATTTGTTCTCTGAGTTGTGCAGATTTTCCAAATGTTAAAACAATATCAAAAAAATCCCATGCATTAATAATCCCTACCAATCTTATCAGAAAAGTCTCTAAATATTGGAAAATGTCACACTCTCAGGAATAGATATGAGTTTTCCAAAATTTCAATATTCACTTGAAAGTTTAAATTTTATTATTAGCAGCAAATGCCATCTGTTTTGTCCCTGACATGACAGGTTCACTCATTCATTTTTGAGAAAATATCTGCAAAATATCTAAATATGAGTAATGCAAGTGTTTCCGGAGGTCACTCTTTCAAGTAAAAACATTATTCCATGAAAAATGGGGCTAGTTTACCTTCCAACTCCAACAATTGTATGAGTGCTTATGCTCAAAGCAAACATCTTATATATCAGAATACAGCACAAATGCTCTATGTTTACTTCCATCTCACCACATGGATTATTAAAACAGTCAAAATGTAATACAATTATTTTTTACTGCTTCATCAAAGACATTAAGTAAAACTGGCCATTTATTTTTCCTGAAAGTGTGGTGGTAAACGATCCAATGACTGCTTATGTAATTGGTGTCACTAGCCTGGTGCATGCTGAGGCACAAGCAGTTTTATCAACTATTATTTTGCACCACCAATAAAAATGTAAGCTCAGTAAAAACAGCAAGTAAAACATTAATATTATTATGGAAGTAGTTTTAACTTCACAAAACCATCGAAAGACTTGTAGAAACACCCTAGTATCTATGGACCATAATTTAAGAGCTATATTTCCAACTCTTGCTCCATCTGCAGCATTTAAAGCAGTTGAGGATGCTTTTCTCATAATTCTCTCTTCCTCTGCAAGCTATAGACATCGTTTTTCTTAGGTTTTCTTTTCTCCTATCTTCCCATCTGCTCCTAATAATTTTCTATGTTTTCTGCTTTACTCTCACTCTTCCCCAGGATTCTGTTCTTTCCAATTGCTTATACAGTTTCCCTGGTTTATTTCATCCACAGAAAATAACTAAAATCTATCTGCTGATAACTATTAAATAAATATTTCTATTTATTTCTAACTAGATTATATGTATATCTCTAGCTTAAATTGGGTATAGAGAGGTTGGATACATATCTCAAATGCCAACTCACCAAGACTGAACTCATCACCTTTCTCCATCTCCATTTTTCCTGCTATATTTTTGTTTCTCAAGTGAACATCATCTCCCATTTACCCCAAAAGAAAACTGAGAATTATTTTAGATGCCTTATTTTTCTCCTCTAAGCCATCTACACAACCCGTCCTTAATATTTTCCCTTAATATTTCTAACATTTCATCCTCTCCATTCTTTCAATTGCTTTCTTAGGTTAAGCCTTTATTATTAATCTTTTCTACATCCACACCTCCTCACCTTTCTCAGTGGAAGAGATGGTTCTTGCCATATCCAAGACACATGTTCACTTCCTTAAGATCTAGGTACACCCATAAAAACAAGAATTAAAATTCTTCTCCAAATCTTCATGTTCACACACAGAATTTTTTCAGACATTGCTTTTTTAGCATTTCTCTGTGCCTTCTTTGTTTTCTACTTTGTTTGACTTCTTAATCATCTTTCTCTTGCATGTTGGCTCATCCTTCTTCTTTATCCAGGGTCATTTTGTGTTGCTACACAAAATTCTCTACCATATTAGTGGTTTAGTTATTTGGACACCAAATAAGGCATGTCTTTAAGGAATTTTTGCCCAACTTCATGACTCATTAATAGCCATGTTTCACAAACTCAACCAATGCCCTCAAAATATCTTCTCTATCTCATCTTTCGAGAACATTGTTTATATCATTTTCACCTTAGGCCAGTAGTTCTAACCTCTGTGAATATGTCTGTGTTCTAGTGTCTGTGAATAGAATTCAGGGTATCTGTGAATTTTAAACCTCTTTTAATTTTAAGTGTAACATGTACAATAAAGTGCATACATCTTAAGTTTATAGATTGATGAGCTTTTACAGATGTATTTACACCACTGTAATGACAACACAGTAAAAGATACAGAACATTCCAAATATCTGGAGGAATATCTATGCCCCGCTGTCTGTCAGTAATCACTTATGGATTGCCACTATTCTGACTTCTGTAACTTCAGATTAGTTTTGCCTGTTTTGGAACATCATATAAATGGAAGCACATAATATTTACTCTTTTATGTGTTCTTTTGAGTCTGACTTCTTTCAATCAATACTGCTTCAATATGATCCATCTAGGTTGTTGCATTTATTAGTAGTTGGTTCTTTTTCAGTGCCACAGTGTTCCATTGTATAAATATACAAAACTAAATTTACTTTCTTAATGTTGATAAACATTTGGTTTGTTTCCAGTGTTTGACTATTATAAAGTTGCAAAGAACTAAGTGTTGATGTTTTTTGATGGCTAAAAACATTTATTTCTGTTGTACTTATACCCAAAAGAGAAATCTGAGAATCATTTTCAAGTTCTATAGTATATACTGTCTAAGATTTTTCCAAACTGCTGTTATCCATCCACAAAACCATGAACCATATTAGAGATTAAAGAAATGTAATGCAAGAAATGTAAAAAAAAAAAAAATTGCCAAAAATTAGCACTTGATTTGGAACAAACATATGCTTTCTATTAGGGCCAGGCAGTAAATATTTTGGAGCCACATATAATCTCGGTTGCATATAATTTTTCTCACCTTTTAAAAGTGTAAAAAAATTCTTAATCCACAAAACTGGCTGCAGACCAGATTTGGTCCATGAGCCACAGATTGCAAAACACTAGTTTTAATAATTAAATATATTTGATTTGCTAGTATTTTGTTTAAGATTTTTACATCTGTATTCATCACAAATATTAGAATGTAGTTTTCTTTTCTTATGTTATCCTTACCAAGTTTAAGTATCAGATTAATATTGGCCATATAAAATGAGTTAAGAAACATTGTTTCTTCTTCTGTTTTTTGAAGAGTTTAAGAAGAACAGACATTAAATCATCTTTTTAAAGTTTGGTAGAATTCACTAGTGAAGTTTTCTGGTCCTGGACGTTGACTTTTTTTTGGGGAGGTGGGGGGGTTGAATGATTGTTTCAATTTCCATACTGTTGATTGGTCTATTTAGATTTTCTAGTTCTTCATGATTCAGTCCTGGAAGGTTGTATATTTCTAAGAACTAGTCCATTTCTTCTAAGTTATTGAACTTGGTGGCATATAGTCTTTCCTAGAATTCCCGTATGTAGCCAGGGGTTTGTCAGTTTTATTGATCTTTTCAAAAAACCAGCTCTGTGTTGCATTATTTTTTTCTATTGTCTTTTCGTTTTCAATTTCATTTAATTCTGTTCTAATTTGATTATTTCCTTCTTTCTGCTAACTTTGGGTTTCATTTGTTTTTCTAGTTTTTTAAGATGATGTGTTAGGTTGTTTATTTAGAATCTTTGTTGTTTCTTGAGATAGGCATATAATGATATGAACTTTCTTCTTATTACTGCTTTTGCTATATCCCAAAAGTTTTGATATGTTGTATTTTCATTCTTGTTTGTGTCTATGTATCTTTTGATTTCTCCTTTTATTTCTTCTTTGACCCAGGCATTTTTTAGTAATATGTTACTTTATCTCCACATATTTATGATTTTTTCTGCTTTCTTTTTGCAGTTGATCTCCAGTTTAAAAGCATCGTGGTTGGAGAATATGCTTAGTATGATTTCAATCTTCTTAAATTTTCTAAGGTTAGTTTTGTGTGCCAACATATGGTCTATCCTCAAGAATGTTCCATGTGCACTAGAGAAGAATGCATAAGCTGCAATTTTGGGATGAAAAGCTCTGTAAATGTCAATGATATCCTATTGGTATAATGTGTCATTTAAGGATGTTATTTCCTTATTGATTTCCTGTTTGGATGATCTGTCCATATCCAACAGTGGGGTATTTAGGTACCCTACTATAATTGTGTTTTTGTGAGTTTCTTTCCTTAGTTCTGTTAATAGTTACTTTAAATATTTCAGTGCTCCCCGACTGGAAGTGTATATATTGATAAATGCTATGTCTTCTTCAAGTATGGTCCACTTTGTAATTATGAAATGTCTATCTTTTCTCTTATTAGGCTTTTTATTTTGATATCTGTTTCTTCAGATATAAGTATGGCTTCACCTGCTTTTCTCTGGATGCCATTTACTTGGAGTATTGTTTATTGGTACAGCCACTATAGAAAACAGGTCAGAGGCTTCTCAAAATATTAAGAATAGAATTACCATATGACCCAGCAATCCTCTTCTGAGTATCTACCCCAAAAGTTTGAAAACATTTATCCATAAAGATATATGCACCCCGATGTTCATTGCACAATTTTTCATCATGGTCAAAACAAGGAAACTACCAAAGTGTTTTTTAATAGATGATTGGATAAAAATGATTGATACAGATATACAATAGAGTATTATTCAGCCATAAGAAAAGATGAAATACTGCCATTTGTGACAACATGGATGGATCTTTAGATTAACATGCTAAGCAAAATAAGTCAGAAAAAGTTGTGAACCATATGATTTCACTCATATGTGGGATATAAAATTGGAAGCAACAAATAAACAAAACGAACAAAAACTCATAGATGCAGACACCAGTTCAGTGTTTACCAAAGGGAAAGCGGAGAGAAGGAAGGCAAATAAGGGTAATGGGGGTCAAATATATGGTGACAGAAAGAGATTTAACTTTGGGATGGTGAACACACAATGCAATATACACATAATGTTTTATTGAATTGTACACTTGAAACCTATTTAATTTTATTAACCAATGTTATCCAATAAATTTAATTTAAAAAATAGTAATTAAATGTGTTCTGGTGAGTGTGTAGTGATAGTTTCATTTCAGTATTTCTCAGTATCTATTGACTCATAATGTTGAACACTATTTCTTATGTTTTTTTTATTTATTTAGATGTGCTCTTTTATATCTTTTTGTGATGTATCTTTTCTAGCCACTTGCCTTTTTTCAACTTTACTGTATTTTTTATTGGTTTCTAGAGGGTTTTTTTAAAATGTTTTACACAAGTTCTTTTCCGAATATGTATATTCAAACTATTCTCTCCCAGTCTGCATTTAGCTTTTCACTCTCTTAATCAAGTACATTTGTCAGTGTTTAATAGCCAGTAATTTTTGTGTCCAATTTAAGAAAAAAAAATTCTATCCAAAGTTCAAGACAATGAACCCCTCTGTTTTTGGTGTTGCTTTGTTTTTTTGTTTTTCTGTTTTTTTGTTTTTGTTTTTTCCTAATAGCCTGATGATCTTAGCGTTCACATTTAGGTCTAATAGCCACTTCAACTTAATTTTTACACCTGAAATGAGCTAGGAATTGGATTTTCTGTCATGTGGATATCTAATTGATTCTGCATCATTTGTTAAAAATATTATTCTTCTCCACTGAATTAGAATAGAATCATTCTCATAAATCAGTTGACCTTACGTATGTTGTTTCTATTGGGCTATGTTCTCTTTTATTGGTCTAATATTCTGTCTTTGTACCACTATTACAATTTCCTCATTACTGTAGGTTTATACTGATTCTTGATATCTAGTAGATAATTCTTTCGATTATGCTCTTTGTCAAAATTGTTGAGGGTATTCTAAGGCTTTTTCATTTTCATATAAAATCTAAATTATCTTGTCAGTCTCCCAAACAAAACATGCTGTTTTTTCCCCCTTCAAGATTATATTGAATCTGTAAACCAGTTAAGTAAGAATTGACATTGCAACAATATTCTGGCTTCCAATCGATGTACATAAGTATATGTACAAGTAAATACTTTTGTATTTACATGGGCCTTACTTAATTGCTCTGATATATTTTATAGTTTTCAGTTTAGAGATCTTGCACAACTTTGTTAGATTTATCCCTAGGTATTTAATTTTATAGAATGCTATTGTAAATAGTATTGGTATTTAAAAACTTATTTCTAAAAGTTTATAGATAGTATATAGAAATAAATTTGATTTCTGTGTATTTACTCTGTATCAAGATATCTGGTTAAATTTACTTAGGATTTCTAAGATTAATTTACAGATTCATTGACATTTTCTACATATCCAGTAATGTTATGATGGCAAATTTATTTCTTCTTTTCCTATCCTAATGTGTTCTTTAATTTATTGTTCTTGTGTTATTGCATTGAAATGACTAGCAAAAAAGTATTTAACAAAAGTGGAGATAATGGACATCTTTTTCTTTCTCCTGAATAGAATAGTAGATAAGTGTTTAATATTTCAACATTAAGAATGACGTTTGTTAGTTGTAGATTTTGTGAAACACCTTTCACCAGATTATGGAAATTCTCTTTTATTCTATATTTGCTGAGAATTTTATCATTAAAGAGTTGTAAATTTTATCAAATAATTTTTGTGCATTTATTGGAATTATTATAGGATTTATTTCTTCCTTTCTCCTGTTAGTATAGTAAATTATATAAATTTTTAAATAGTAATTAATCTTGCATTATTAGAACAAGTATCATTTGGTAATGGGGTGTTACTTTTATCTATATTATTGACTTATTTTGATAGTATTTTATTTAAGATTTTTGCATTTATTCTCATTTTAAGTTTAAAAGTGTATATAGTGAAAGGAGAAAAATGGCGAGAATGATAGAGGTTTTGTTCATCCCTCTTGTGAATAAATCAAAGTTGTGACAGAAACATGGAGCAAACAGCAAGCAAAATTGCCTGGGATCTAGATGAACAGAAGCACTAAAAGCAGGGAGAGAAATAGGGAAAGAAATAATTAATCAACCTGCAATGGATAGAAGGAAGGAGGGGGCGAAGATGCAAGGATGCCAGGAACGAGCGGCTGAATAGGACAGAGGCTGCAGCAGCTGCAGACGCCTCTGAAAGGGGCTGTGTCTGCAAGCGGGCTCTCTCAGTGACTGACCTGCTTGCTCTAAGCACCAGAGCCAGATAGGCTTCTCGAGGGGAACCAGGGGCTTATAGGGGAACACTGAGTTGTTGGAGTGAGGGCCGGAGATGAGGCTCTCTCCTGGGCAGAAGTGCCGGTGGGATCCTCTGTTCCTCTGTTGAGCCCTCTATCTTCTCAGTGTGTGAATACAGTGCCACCATAGCTGAGTCATCATCAAACTGGATAACAGAGGTCACTCCACCCAGAGGAGTCCCAGAAACTCTGTCTCCACAACTCACGGCCCAAGACACATCCACGTGTGTCCACCATGAGTCAAGTACTCCTTGCTAGCAGCGTCAAAACTCACACAGGTGCCAGCAGGTCTTGGTTTCTGGTATGGTTTCTTGAGGAAACTATAAGCACAGCATCTGTGGATTGCTTGCTGAATCTTAACAGGTAGCCCCAGAGGGGCACAGGCTGAGTCTAAATTTGGCCTACAGTTGAACCCCTCTCAGGATTGTACCAATGGACACCACTACACAAACCATGTTAATAAGACCAGGAGACATGGGAACTTTGCTTTATACATAAAAAAGATACATAAAGGCACCTAAAATGGAAAGACAAAGAAGCAGAAACCATGTGAAAGAACAGAACGGAGATCCAGAAATAATGGAGTCAAGCAATCTAACAGATGCAGAGTTCAAAACATTGGTTATAAAGATGATCAATGAACTTAGGGGAAGTGTAGATTAATTCAATGAGAATTTTAACAGAGATAAAAAACATAAAAATGGAAATGAAAATTATAAATGGGAACCAGTCAGAAATGAAGAACACATTATCTGAGATGAAGAGTGTATTAGAAGGAATCAACAGAATGGATAAAGAAGAAGAATGAACCACCGATATAGAGGACAGGGAAGCCAAGGACACTCAATCAGAATGGCAGGGAAAAAGAAGCCAAGACTATAATAATAATTTTAAAAAGCCTATGGGACACAATTAAATGTAAGAATATCTGTGTCATAGGGATACCTGAATGAAAACAAGAAATTGAAGAGCTATTTGAAGAAATATTGATGGAAAACTTCCCTCACCTGATGAAGGAAATAGACATACAACCGCAGGAAGCTCAGAGAGAGTCCCAAGAAAGAAGAACTCAAAGAAGTCCACACCAAGACACATCATAATTAAAATGCCAAAGATTAAATACAAAGAGAGAATTTTGAAAGCAGCAAGAGAAAAGCAGTTAGTTACCTACCCGGGTGCACCCGCATAACTGGCAACTGATTTCTCAAAAGAAACTGCAGGACTGAAGAGCTTGGCACAAAATTTTCAAAGTGATGAAAACCTAAGATCTATAATTGAGAATTCTTTACCCAGCAAAGTTATCATTTAAAGTCAAAAGACAGATCAAGAGCTTTCCAGACAAAAATAAGAGAAAGGAATTTATGAACACCAAGCCAGTATTACAGGAAATGTTGGAGGTCTTCTTTAAGAAGAAAAAAAACATATGTCAAAAACATGAATAAGGAATGGTAATCACTACATTACTTTCAACAGGTACCTCAAATCAAAAAGAATTAAGTACTCCAGGAAAAGGTAGAGTGGCTGAAGGGATAAGAAAACAAAACCCCTACATATGCTGCCTCCTAGAGACTCCCTTCAGGTTAAAAGACACACATAGACTAAAAAGAAAGAGATGGAGAAAGATATTGCCTTGATGGACCTAGAGGTATTACGCTGAATGAAATGGCTCAGATTGAGAAAGACTAATATCACATGATTTCATGTACATGTGGAACCTAAAGAACAAAACAAATTACAACAACAAAAATAGAAATAAACTCATAGATACAGAGAATATTTTGAGGGCTACTAGATGGGTAGGGCTTTGGGGGGACAGTATATAAAGGCAAAGGGTTTAAGAGGTCCAAATGAATAGTTGCAGAATAGACATGGAGATGTAGGGTGTAGCATGGGGAAGATGGCTAATAATGTAATAAATATGTAAGGGGTAAGAAGGGTACTAGATTTAGGGGGGTAATCACTTTGCAAGTTATGTGGATCTCTGATTACTATGCTGTACAACTGAAACTAGTATATTATTATATGCCAACTATAACTGAAAAAACTTATTGAATTGTACAATGTAAATATGAGCAACTAATAGTCTATTATATTTCAATAAAGCTGGAAAAAAATAATAAAACATCTGCCACAAAAAAAAAAGTGTATTCAGTGTGAAGTAAGGGATGAGATTCATTTTTATACATGTGGCTGTCTAATTCTTCCAGCACAATTTACTGAAATTTTACTAGTTACTCATTGAATTGTTATTCATCAACTAACCATATATATTTTAATCTATTTATGGACTGTTGTTCTGATCAATTAATCGATATGCATATTTATGCCAGTTTCATAGTATCTTAGCAATGTAGCTATAGTAAATACTAAAATTATATAATCTGAATTATATCATTTTGCTCTTCTTTTCAAAACTGTTTTGGATATTGTAGATCTTTTGCATTTCCATCTAAACCATAGAATTTCATGGTAAATTTTTACCAAAAAAATTACATAAATTTTGGTTGAGATTTTATTAAATCTATGAATCAATTTTGAGGAGAATTGACATCTTAAAAGTGTTGAATAATCTGATTCCTGAATATGGTATATTTAATGTCTCAGCACTGATTTGTGGTTCACATCCTTGCACAAATTTTAAAATTATTTCTCTTAATTTTTATCATTTTTTAATTTTAATATCTAATTATTAATTCTTATTACACAGAAATATATTTGTTTTAATTTTTATTCATTGTTAATATTGTTAGATCTTTATTGAAATCATAGAAAAATTATCTATTGTTCATATGGAAATTTTTGGCCTTTCTATTGTTCTGTTATTCTGGTTTTATTAAAATATAATAGACAATTAGTTACTTGTATTTACATTGTACAATTCAATGAGTTTTTTTTCAATTATAGTTGGCATAGAATAATATATTAGTTTCAGTTGTACAGCATGATGATTAGAGATTTATATAACTCACAAAGTGCTCACAAACTAAATCTAGTTCCCCTCTTCCCCTCTACATATTTATTACATTATTAACTATTATCCCTATGCTATACTTTGTATTTCCATATCTATTTTGGAGCCATCCATTTGCACTTCTTAATCCCTTTGCCCTATTTCACCATCCTCCCACAACACACCTCCCATTTAGTAGCCCTCAA
Organism: Pteropus alecto; assembly: GCF_000325575.1. Classification (NCBI taxonomy): domain Eukaryota; kingdom Metazoa; phylum Chordata; class Mammalia; order Chiroptera; family Pteropodidae; genus Pteropus; species Pteropus alecto. The sequence goes on from NW_006439189.1 coordinate 2,615,195, forward strand.
AATATTCTCTGTATCAGTGAGTTCATTTCTGTTATTGTTTTTGTTTTTTAGATTCCACATGTATATGAAATCACGTGATAGTTGTCTTTCTCTGTCGAACTAAATTCATTCAGTGCAATACTCTCAAGGTTCATCAAGGCAATATATTTTTTTCATCCCCTTCCTTTCAGTCTGTGTTGTCTTTTAATCTGAAGTGAGTCTCTTATAAGCAACATATGTAGGGGTCTTATTTTCTTGCCAATTCAGCTACCCTGTCTTTTGGTTGGAGCATTTAATTCTTTTCCATTTGAGGTACTTGATGAAAAGAATGTAGTTATTACCACTCTTTATTCATGTTTTTTTATATATGGTTCTTCTTAAAGAAGTTTCTCCAACATTTCCTGCAATAATGGCTTGTTGTTGATGAATTTCTTTAGCTTATTTTTGTCTGGGAATTTCTTTATCTGTCCTTCAATTATAAAAGATAGCTTTGATGGATAAAGAATTCTTGGTTGTAGATCCTGGGTTTTCATCACTTTGAAAATTTTGTGCCAAACCCTTCTGTCCTGCAGTTTCTTTTAAGAAATCAGCTGCCAGTCATGTGGGTGCGCCCGGGTAGGTAACTAACTGCTTTTCTCTTGCTGCTTTCAAGGTTCTCTCTTTGTATTTAATCTTTGGCATTTTAATTATGATGTGTCTTGGTGTGAGCCTCTTTGGGTTCCTCTTTCTTGGGATTCTCTGAGCTTCCTGGAGTTGTATGTCTATTTCCTTCACCAGATACGGTAAGTTTCTCATCATTATTTCTTCAAATAGCTCTTCAATGACTTGTTTTCCTTCTGGTACCAATATAACAAGGATATTTTTACATTTAATTGTGTCCCATAGGCTCCTCAAATTATTATTATAGTCTTGCCTTCTTTTTTCTTGCCATTCTGATAGAGTGTTCTTGGCTTCCCCATCCTCTATAAGCTATCCACTCCTCTTTTTTATCCACTCTATTTATTCCATCTTATATACTCTTCATGTCAGTTAATGTGTTCTTCATTTCTGACTGGTTCCCTTTTATAACTTCCATTTCCATTTTTATGTTTTATACCTCTTTGTTAAAGTTTTCACTGAATTCATCTGCATTTTCCCTAAGTTCATTGAGCATCTTTATATAAAGATCTGTCTGTAGTCTGTTTCAAAGAAGGTACTTTTCTTTGTGTTTCCAGTAGGTGGCATCTCAGCCTCTTGGATCCCTGCTTTATATATTGACTTAAAGTATCTGTGGTAGCTCTTATGTGCAGATCCCACTCTCAGACATGCTAGTGTGCGATTTGGGTGTTTTTTGTTGAGTTTTAGATGTTCGGCTTATTGTTGTTTCAAGGGGAGAGATCTGATGACGTCTCTCTGCCATGTTTTCCTTGAAATGTGGCTCATAGCACTGGTCACCAGCTAGGAATTGAAATGTAGCTTACAGGGCTGGCTGCTTTTGCTGCGATTGGAAAGGCCACTCACAACAATGGCCACCCAGCCGTGAACACTTAGTCCGGAATCACTCACAACTGAGCTTGGCAGCAAGCCAATAACAGTGCCCCAGGCAGTCTGCAGGTTGGGTGAGGCGGAAGTCTCAGAGAGACAATGGCTGTCAGATCAAAACAGCCTCAGTCTTACTGGAAATTTGGTAACTATTGTAAGTTCCCGCAGATGACACAGATCACAGCAAGACCAACTGCTGTCTGGAACTGGCCCACAAGTCCTCGATATCTACCCAAGTTCATGTTGATAGTAGCGTTCTGACTGACCTTATCTCTGAAATAGGGCTCATGGCACTGGCCTCTGTTGCTGGGATTAGAAATACTGCTCACAACAATGGCCGCCCCGCTGTGAATACTTCACTCAATCACTCAGCTCAAGGCTTGGCAGCCAACCATAAACAACTGTCCCCCCCACCCTCCCTGCCACCTGCTGTCTTAGACCAGCATCTCCTAATGGCTCTGTGGGAGGGGTCTGCATAATCAAGCTGGCGTGGTCTGTAGGGGGCCTGGACTAAGGCACAATGGTAACTGCTTTTCCAGCCCTCTGTCTGACTTCGGGTAATGGAGACTTTTTCAGAATGAATCATGCATGAGTGTCAGACCCATTGCCGATGTCCTGGTTGAGTATCCTCAGGTGAGAAAACCTTTGCTAGGATCTTTCAAAGGGACGTCTAGTGGCTCAGTCGCCTTCCATCTCACCCAGATGGCTGGAATCCCCTCTAGTTTCTACAGTCAGAGTTATTGGAATCTCCTCTTCCCTGGGCTGGGACTCTCGGCTGGGGAACCCCCAGATGAGACCAGGATCCCCCTCTCCTTCAGCAGAGCCTCTGCAGCCTCGCTCTCCCTCCCGGTGATCCTTCACTACCCACGGGTGCAGGTCCAGCCTGATTCGGGACTTTGCCCCTTCTACCGGCTTCGATGTGGCTCCTTTATATTATTGTCAGATGTAGGTATTATGATCATCTGGACTTCAGGTGATTCTCCACGTTGATTATCTTATAATTTGGTTGTAATTTCATTGTGGTCCTGGGAGGAGACGAACTCTGCTTTTATCCAGTCCACCATCTTCCCAGATCTCCTCCAAGCATCTTTATAAGCAATATTTTGAACTCTGCATCTGTTAGATTGCTTGACTCCTTTATTCCTGGATCTCCGTTCTGTTCTCTCATATGGTTTCTGCTTCTTTGTCTTCTCATTTTGAATGCCTTTCTATGTCTCTTTCTATGCACTAAACAAAGCTCCTAAGTCTCCCAGTCGTATTAGTGCGGCTTTGTGTAGTAGATGTCTAGAGGCACGGTCCTGAGAGGGGTTCAGCTGCAGGTCATGTTTAGTCCCAGTCTGGGCCCCTCTGGGGCCACCCGTTAAGATTCAGCTAGCAATCCACAGATACTGTGCTTATAGTTGTATCAAGAAGCCACACCAGAACCGAGGCCAGCTTTCACCAGTGTGGGTCTTGGGGTTGGCTCAGTAAGGAGCACCGGACTCACCCAGGATAAACTAAATGTGGCTTAGGTGGGGCCATGAGTTGGAGGATGTGAATTATCAAGGACCCCTCTTGACAGAGCGACCTCTGTTATCCAGTTTAATGATGTCTCTGCTATGGTGGCACTGTGTTCACACATGGGAGGATGGAGGGCTCAACAGAGGAACAATGGACACTGCCGGCACTTCTGCCCAGGAGAGAGCCTCATCTCCGGCCCTAGCTCCAACAATTCAATATCCCCCTATATTCCCTGATACTTCCAGAGCAGCCGGCCCAGTGTTATTACTCACAGCAAGTGATTCTGTCACTGCAAAATTCCGCTTGCGGACACGGCCCCTTTCAGAGGCCTCTGCAGCTGCTGGCTGCTGGCTGCTGCAGACTCTGTCTCACTTAGCCACTCAGGATCGGTCAGCTCACATCTTCGCCCCCTCTTACCTTCTATACTTAATGGGAGATTTCTTATTTCTCTCCCTAGTTGCAGTGTTTCTGTTCATCTTGATCTCTGGTGACTTTCCTTGCTGTTTGCTTTGTATTTCGATCCCAACTTTGATGTGGTCAAAAGAAGAATGAGCAAAGCCTCTATCATCTACATCATTTTTAGGCGCCTCCTCCATATGATTTTATATTGCAAACTTACTAAGTTCAGTTAATATTTCTAGTAGTTTTTTGTATATTTCTTTATTTTTGACACAGATGTTCATGAAATCTGTGAATACACTTTGCTGTTTCATTTTCAACCTGTACAATTTACATCTATTTGTTGACTTTTGCATGAGCTGTCACCTCCAGTAAAATGTTAAATAGATTGATTAGTAAAAACAGAAAAACTTGCTTCATTCTAAAACTGGAGAAAAGACATTTAATCATTCTGAATTAAGTATGATAGTAGTTTTAGATTTTTGTTTGATTGCTTGTTTCTTGTTTATTTTGGTAGATGCCCTTTATCAGGTTGGAATTCCTGTGTAATACTAGTTTGTTGAGACTTGTTATCATTAGTAGATATTGATTTTTCAAGAGTTTATCTGTATCTATGAGTTGCTCATATGTTTTTTTTCTTCTTTAATCTCTTGATATAGAAAACTGTATCAACTGATTTTTAAATAATAATGAGTCTTCTATTCCTGGACTAAACACCATTTCATCACGATGCCTTCATTTTTGTTTATTGGTTGATTCGAGGTGCTAAAATTCTGTTTAAAATTAATGCATCTTTGATCATGAAGGGCATTACTCTATAATTTTCATGTTATATATTTTTCCAATTTTGGAATTAAGGCAATATTGGTCTCATGGAATGGGTTAGGAAGTATTTTTTTTTCTTTTGTTTTCTGGAATAATTTAGAATTAGAATTATTCCTTCCTTAAATGTATAGTAGAATTGACCACAATATATGTAAATTGACCACTAAAACCATTCAGGCTTGGTGTTTTCATTATCAGAAGATTTGAACACAGTATGTTTTTTAATAGATATGCAACTTTTGAGTTTATTATTAACTTCCACTGAGAACTTTAATAAGTTGTGTCTTTTAAAGAATCTATACATTTTATATAAGTTGCCAAATATATTGGCTTTAAGTTTTTCATATATTATTATCTTATAATATTTATAGTATCTGTAATGCATTCCCCTACTTTATTCCTGATATTTGTAGTTTGTATCTTCTCTGTTTATCCTGATCAATTGACTGGATTTCCATCAACTCTAGCAATCTCTTGATTTCACAGATTTTTCTTTATTTATATTTTTTATCTTTAATATTTGCATCCTTCTACTTTACTTTGGGTTCAAATTGCTATTTTTTCTTTAGTTCCTTAAGGAAAATGCACAGGTCATTGACGTAAGACCTTTATTCTTAACTAATATAAGCATATAATGCACTGAATTTCCCTATAGATACCATTTTAGTTGTATCCTATAGAGTTGGGTATGACATGTTTTTATTTTCATCCGTTTAAAAATATTTTGTAATTTTCTTCATGATTTCTCTTTTGAACCACAAGTTATTCAGAAATGTGCAGATTAGTTTCCAAATATTTGAGGAATTTCCTTGTATATTTCTATATTGATTTCAATTTAATAACATTATAATCTGA
>NW_006439189.1:2621709-2624979 GCF_000325575.1 Pteropus alecto
TGTTGAAAATCATTTGCCATATAAATATGGGTTTACTTCTGGACTCTCGATTCTGTTCCACTGGTCTGGGTGTCTGTTTTCTACCAATACCATGCTATTCTGATTACTGTCACTTTGCAGTATAATTTGAAGTCAGACAGAGTGATGCCTCCAGCATCGTTCTTTTTTCTTCGGATGCTTTTGACAGTTCAGGGTCATTTCTATTTCCAAACAAATCTCATGATTTTTTGTTCTATTTCTTTAAAAAATGCCAGTGGAATTTTGATGGAGATTGCCTTAAAACTGTATAATGCTTTAGATAGTAAGATCATTTTAACTATGTTAATTCTTCCAATAAAAGTGCAAAGAATATCTTTCTATTTTTTGTATCTTCTTCGATATCTTTTAATAAGGTCTTATAGTTTACATTATATACATCTTTATTCCTATGAATTTTATTCTTTTTGTTGCAATTGCAAAAGGAATTATTTCTTCTGCTTCATTTTCTGACACTTCATTGTGTCAGTATAGGAGCGCTATGGAATTTTGAACATTAATTTTGTATCCAGATACTTTACTGTATTTGCTTATTGTTTCTAGAAGTGTTCTTGTGGAATTTTTAGGGTTTTCTATATAGAGAATCATGTTATCCACAAACAGTGACTGTTTGACTTCTTCATTTCTTATTTGGATACCTTTTATATCTTTCTCTTGCCTGATTGTACTCACTAGGACCTCCAAAGTTATATTGAATAACAGTGGCAATAGTGGACAGCCTTACCTTGTTCTTGATCTGAAAGGGAAGATTTTAGTTTTTCACAATTAAGTATAATGTTGGCTGAGGGTTTGTCATAGACGACCTTTATTATTTTAAGGTACTTTCCTTCTATACTGATTTTGTGATGTGTTTTGATCATAAATGTATGCTGTATCTTGTCGAAGGCTTTTTCTGCATGTATTGATATGATCATATGATTCTTATTTTTCAATTTGTTTATGTGGTATATCATATTAATCGATTTGCGTATGTCGAACCATCCCTGTGCCTCTGGGATGAAGACCACTTGATGGTGGTGTATAGTCTTTTAAATACGTTGCTAAATTTTGTTCGCCAATATCTTATTTAGGATTTTTGCATCTGTGTTCATGAGAGATATTGGTCTGTAGTTTTCAGTTTTTGAGTGTTATCATTACCAGGTTTTGGTATCAGGGTAATTTTGGCCTCACAATATTTGGCCTCTTCCATTTTTTTAAAGAGATTGTGGAGAATACGTATTAAATCTTCTTCGAATGTTTGTAGAATTCACTGGTGAAGCCATCTGGTCCTGGATTTTTACATTTTGGTAGGATTTTGATGATTGTTTCAATTTCCATACTGCTGATCGGACTATTTAGATTTTCCAATTCTTGATTCAATCTAGAAAGGTTGTATTTTTCTAATCACTCGTCCATTTCTTCTAGGTTGGTAAATATATTATATACTTTTTTATAGTATTCTTGTATAATCCTTTATATTTCTGCGGTGTCCATCATAATTTACCTTCTATCATCCCCAATTTTGTTCATGTGTGTCATTTCCCTTTTTTCTTTAGTGAGTCTAGCCAGGGGTTTGTCAATTTTATTAACCTTCTCAAAGAATCAGCTCTTTGTTGCATTTATTTTTTCTACTGTTTTTTTGTTTGTTTGTTTGTTTGTTTGTTTTCGGTTTCATTTATTTCTGCTCTACTTGTGATTATTTCTTTCCTTCTGCTGACTTTAGCCTTTATTCGTTCTTCCTTTTCTAGGTTTTTTTTTTTTTTTTTTTTAAACATGGAGCATTAGGTTATTTATTTGGACTCATTCTTGTTTTTGAAAACGGATATGTAATGTTATGAACTTTCCTCTTATGGCTGCTTTTGCCATGTCCCAAAAGTTTTGATATGTTGTAGTCTCATTATCATTAGTTTCTGTGTATCTCTTGATCTCTTTTTATTTCTTCTCTGACCCAGTTATTCTTCAGTAGCATGTTGATTAATCTCCAGATATTTGTAGTTTTCCTAATTTCTTTTTGCAATTGATCTCTAGTTTCAAACCATTATGATCAGAGAATATGGTTGGTATGATTTCTACCATCTTATATTTGTTGATGATATCTCTGTGTCCCAGTATGTGTTCAAACCTTGAAAATGTTCCATGTGCACTAGAGAAGAATGTATAAGCAGCTGTTTTGGGATAAAAGGCTCTGTAAATTTCAATTATGTCCAATTGGACTAATGTGACATTTAAGGAAGTTATTTCCCTATTGATTTTCTGTTCGAGTGATCTGTTCATATCCGACAGTGGGGTATTTAGGTCCCTTACTAAGATTGTGTTTTGGTCTGTTACTCCATTTAGTTCTGTTAATAATTGCTTAACATATTTCAGGGCTCCCTGATTGGGAGCATAAATATTAAGAAGTGTTATGTCTTCTTGGTGTGTGATTCCCTTTATCATTACGAAGTGTTCCTCAGTATCTCCCTTTTCCTTTTTTATTTTGAAGTCTGTTTCCTCTGATATTCGCACAGCTACTCTGCTTTTCTCTGAATGCCATTTGCTTGAAATATCATTTTCTACCCTTTTACTTTGAGTTTATATTTGTCTTTGGAACTGAGATGTATCACCTGCAGGCAGCATATGGTTGGGTTTTGTTTTTTGATTCAATCTGCAATTCTGTGCTTTTTTTAATTAGTGAGTTCAGTATTTTAGGGTGATTATTGATGTATTAGGTCTTTTTATAGCAATTTTGGCTTTCGTTTTCTGATAGCTCGTTGTTTCCATTGCTTCCTAGTCCTTCTGTTTCTGTTTTTGTTTTGTTTTGTTTTGGTTTGGTTTTTTTGGTTTCGTTTTTTTTTTGGTTGGCTTTTCTGTGTTTTTCCTCTGGTTTTTCTTTTCTTGTGTTATATACTTCAGTTTTGAATCTTATGAATATGTAAATGATAGTTGTATATATATAGTTTCCCATTTTTTTCTGTGCGTCTCTTATCTCCATTCCCCTTTGAGAAATTGGATCTTCGAATCCTTACTTTTCAGTCATCATTGTCTCATATATGCTGAACATTTATTACTATCTTGCTATAGCAATTCTCTTCTTATTGTGTAATTTTATAATGCCCTATTCTTAGTAAGGGTTGCACTCTTCTGCTTCTATTTGCCTGAAAATCACCTTACTCTGTATTGTGTGTGTGTGTGTGTGTGTGTGTGTGTGTGTGTGTGTGTGAACTGCTGGTTTATGTCTTTTGTAAATAATTCTATTGGGTTGTTATTTTGTTCCTG
>NW_006439189.1:2625932-2652503 GCF_000325575.1 Pteropus alecto
AGTGTATTCTGCTGTTTTTCCAGAAAGAAGATTTATTATATAAAGGTCTCTCTTTAGCCTGTTGCAAAGAAGGCATTTATCTTTTGGTTTCCAGTAGGTGGTGTTTAAGCCTCTGGGATCCCTGCTTTATATAAAGCCTTAATAATGCCTTTTCATTTTCTTATAATGTTTAATCATGCTCGCTATCCTCAGTCTGAGTCCCTGTTTTTGTCAGCAACAACTTCGGAGCATTTGCCCAGATTCCCCTGGGCTCCATGGTGATCAGTCTCAGAGGGTATGGAGGGAGGATCCCTCTTGGTTGGGAGTTGGGGGCTGTGGCTCAGCCTCTGTTTTGCAACCATGGCTGGTAAAAAAACAACTATTGTTTCTGTGCCATCCTGCTTTTCTGCTTTCTGCCCTGTTGACTGGGACCTGCCTTCAGCAGTGTGGAGCTCACAGCACCGCCAGGCGGGGCTCTTCAGGGAACTTGCCACACCTTCTCCCCTCCCTCTCTTCCTACAGGGAGCTCCAGAGGCTGTAAGAAGCAGCTTCTAAATTTCTCCCAGTCTACCGCCCCACACCCAGGTTTCTGACCTATGGTAGCTCTTGTGGACAGATCCCATGCTCAGACATGCTAGTGTGCAATTTGAGTGTTTTTGTTGAGTTTTAGATGTTCAGCTTATTTTTGTTTCAAGGGGAGAGATCTGGGGACATCTCTCAGTCTGCCATGTTTCTCCAAAAACTCTTTAATCCATTTTGAGTTTATTTTTATATATAGTATAACAAGGGAGTCTAATTTCATTTTTTTTAAATGTATCTGTCCAGTTTTCTCAACTCAATTCAGTGAGGAGACTGTCTGTATCCCATTGTATATTCTTGCCTCTTTTTTCATGGATTACTTGACGATATAGGTGTGGTCTATATCTGAGCATTCTATTCTGTTCCATTAGCTATGTGTCTGTTTTAATACCCAGGATCATTATATTTTGAGATACAGTCTTGAAAAATAGTTTTATATCAGGTATTGTGATAGCTCCAACTTTCTTCTTTGTCAAGATTTCTGTGCCATTTGTGGTCTTTTGTGGCTCCACATAAATTTTAGGATGACATGTTCTAGTTCTCTGAAAAATGCCATTGGTATTTTTATAGGGATTGCACTGAATCTATAGATTGGTTTGGGTAGTATGGACTTTTTAACAATGTTAATTTTTCTTATTCATGACAGTATATGCTTCTGTTTATTTGTATTTTGTTCAATAACATAATTTTCGAGTACAGGTCTTTTACCTACTTGTTAAATTAATTCCTAGCTACATTATTGCTTTTGATGCAATTTCAAATGGGATAATTTTCTTTCTCTTTCTGATAGTTTGTTACTGGTGTATAAGAATGCAATTCCTGAGTATTAATTTTGTATCCTGCTACTTTACTGAATTCATTTATCAGTTCTAAAAGATTTTGGTGGAATCTTCAGAGTTCTCTATAAACAGGATCATGTCATCTGCAAATAATGACAGCTTTACTTCTTTGTTTTCAGTTTGGATGTTTTTATTTCTTTTTCTTGTCTGATTGCTATTGCTAAGACTTGTAAAACTACGTTGGATAAAAGTGGCGAAAGTGCACATCCTTGTCCTGTTTCTGATCTTAAGAAAAATAATTTTAACATTTCCCCACTTAGTATGATGTTAGCTGTGTGTTTGTCATATATGGACTTTCTTATGTTGAGCTATGTTTTCTTTAACCCACTTGCTGAGAATTTTTATTATAAACGAATGTTTGATTTTGTCAAATACTTTTTCTGCATCATATGATCATATTATTTTTATTTCTTTACTTATTTTGATTATGTGCTGCATCATATAAATTTATTTCCGGATTTTTAACCCATCTTCCATCCCAGCAATAAATCCAACTTGATAATGGTGCATGATTTTTTTAATATGTTGCTTAATTGAGTTTGCTAATATTTTGTTGAATATTCTTGTATCAATGTTCACCAAAGATATCAGCCTATAATTTTTTTTGTAATGTTTTTGTCTGGATTTGGAGTAAGGGTAATGGTGCCCTCTAAGTAAGCTTGAGAGCCTTTAGTACTCTTGAATTTTTTGGAATAGGTTGAAAAATATAGGTTTTTAATCTTTTTTGAATGATTGGTAGAATTTACTTGTGAAGAAATCTGGTCCAGAACTTTTGTTTGCTGGGAGTTTTCTGATTACTGACTTGATTTCATGGGGATAATCGGTCCATTCAGATTTTCTGTTTCCTCTTGATTTAGCCTTGGAAGATTGTATATTTCAAGCAATATATCCATTTATTCCTGATTATCCAATTTGTTGGCATATAATTTCTTGTAGTATTTTTTTTTTTACAATTCTTTGTATTTCTGTGGAGTCCGTAGATGCATTTTTTTTTTCATTTCTGATTTTATTTATGTGAGCCTTCTATCTTTTTTCTTGATGAGTTTAGTTAAAGGTATAACAATTTTGTTTGTCCTTTCAAAGAACCAGCTCCTGGTTTCATTGATCTTTTTGTGTTGTTGTTTTTCTAGACTATTTTACTTATTTCTGCTGGTTTTTATTATTTCCTTCCTTCTCACTTTAGGCTTTGTTGTTCTTTTTATACTTATTTTTGGTGCGATATTAGATTGTTTACTTGAGATTTTTCTTGTTTCTTTGGAAAGCCTGTATTGCCAAGCATTTCCTTCTTTGGATTGCTTTTGCTGTGTCCTGTATATTTTGAATCATTTTGTTATCATTTTATTAGTTGCAAGGTATACTTTGATTTCTTTCTTGATCTCATGGCTAACCTATTCATTGTTTAGTAGCATGTTATTTAGTCTCCACCAGTTCGTGTATTTTTCCATTTTATTCTTTTTTCCCCCAGCTTTATTAAAATATAATAGACAATTAGTTGCTCATATTTACATTGTACAATTCCATGAGATTTTTTTTCAATTATAGTTTGTATACAATAATATACCACTTTCAGTTGTAGAGCATAGTAATCAGAGATCCACATAACTCACAAAGGAATCACCCCACTAAATCTAGTACCCTACTTCCTTCTTACGTATTTATTACAACGTTATTAACCATCTTCCCCATGCTACACTCTACATCTCTATGTCTATTCTGCAAATATCCATTTTTACTTCTTAATCCCTTTGCCTTTTTGTACCTTCCCCCTCAACCCGCTTCCATCTAGTAGCCCACAAAATATTCCCTGTATCTATGAGTTTATTTCCGTTTTTGTCGTTGTCGTTTGTTTTGTTCTTTAGGTTCCACGTGTACATGGAATCATGAGATATTTGTCTTTCTCTATCTGACCTATTTCAATCAGCGCAATACCCTCTAGGTCCATCAAGGCAATATCTTTTTCCATCCCCTTCCTTTTAGTCTGTGTGTGTCTTTTAATCTGAAGTGAATCTCTTGTAGGCAGCATATGTAGGGGTCTTGTTTTCTAACCTATTCAGCCCCTATATCGTTTTTTGGAGCACTTAATGTAGCTATTGCTATTCTTTATTCATGTTTTTGACACATGATTTTTCTTCTCAAAGTCCCTCCAACATTTCCTGTAATACTGGCTTGGTGTTTATAAATTCTTTTTGCTTATTTTTGTCTTGGAAACTCTTTATCTGTCCTTCCACTCTAAATGATAGCTTTATTGGATAAAGTAATCTCAGTTGTAGATCCTGGGTTTTCATCACTTTGAATATTTTGTGCCAAGCCCTTCTGTCCTTCAAAGTTTCTTTCGAGAAATCAGTTTCCAATCTTATGAGTGCTCCCTTGAAGATAACTAACTGCTTTTCTCTTGCTACTTTTAAGATTCTCTCTTTGTATTTAACCTTTGGCATTTTAATTATGATGTATCTTGGTGTGGGTCTCTTTGAGTTCTTCTTTTGTGGGAATCTCTGAGCTTCTTGTGGTTGTATGTCTATTTCCTTCACCAGATGAGGGAAATTTTCCATTGTTATTTCTTCAAATAGCTCTTCGAAGTCTTGTTTTCCTTCAGATACTCCTACGACACAGATATTTTTGCATTTAATTGTGTCCCATATGCTCCTTAAATTATTATTATTAAAGTCTTGGATTATTTTTTCTTGCCATTCTGATTGAGTGTCCTTGGATTCCCCATCCTCTATATTGGTGATTCTAGACTCTTCCCTATCTACTCTGCTTACTCCATATAATATACTCTTTATCTCAGATAATGTGTTCTTCATTTCTGACTGGTTCCCTTTTAAAATTTCCATTTCCATTTTTATGTGTTTTTTTTATCTCTTTGTTAAAGTTTTCACTAAATTCATCTATACTTTCCCTAAGTTCATTGAGCATCTTTATTACAGATGTTTTGAACTCTGCATCTGTTAGATTTCTTGACTCCATTATTCCCGGATCTCTGTTCTGTTCTCTCATATGGTTTCTGCTTCTTTGTCTTTCCATTTTGGTTGCATTTCTGTGTCTGTTTCTATGTACTAAGCAAAGCTCCTAAGTCTCTTGGTCTTATTAGAGCAGCTTTGTGTAGTGGTGTTCAGTGGCACAGTCCTGAGAGGAGTTCTGCTTCAGGCCAATTTTTGTCCCAGCCTGTGCCCCTCTGGGGCCACCTGTTAAGATTCAGCTAGCAATCTACAGATGTTGTGCTTATAGTTGCCTCAAGAAACCACACCAGAATCTGAGGCCAGCTGTCACCAGTGTGAGTCTTGTCACTGCTCAGCAAGGAGCACCAGACTTGCAGAGTACACACTTGGATGTGTCTTGAGTGGGACCACAAGTTCGGGAGTTGGAGTTTTAAGGAGTCCTCTAGGCGGAGCAACCTCCATTATCCAATTTAATGTCATCTCAGCTATGGTAGCGCTGTGTCTGCACACTGAGAGGCAGGGAGGCCTCAACAGAGGAACAACGGATACCACCAGAAATTCTGCCTGGGAGAGAGCCTTGCCACCTACCCTCACTCTGGCATCTCAGTGTCCCCCTGTAAGTCTCTGTTGCCTCCCTTGCAACTGAGCCAGTGCTGGTGTCAGAGCGAGCAGGTCTGTCACCACAAAAGTCCTCTCATGGACATGGCCCCTTTAAGAGGTGTCTGCAGCTGCTGGCTGCAGCTATGTAGCCTCTGTCCCACTCAGCCACTAGAGACCAGGCAGCCTCGTGTCTTCGCCCCGTCCTACCTTCTTCTGTTGCAGGTTGATTAATTAATTATTTCTCTCCCTAGTTGTAGTGCTTCTATTCGTCCAGATCCCAGGTGACTTTCCTTGCTGTTTGCTCTATGTTTCTGTCACAACTTGGATTTGGTCACAAGAGGATTGACCAAAGCCTCTACTACCTGTGTCATTTTTTTCTTCCATTTTATTCTTGTAATTCATTTTTAGTTTCTTACCATTGTGGTCAAAGACAACGTTTGATATGACTTTAGTCTTCTAAAATTTCCTAAGAGTTGTTTTGTGGCCTAACATTTGATGTATCTTCTAAAATGTTCCATGTACACTTGAGATATATATTCTGCTGCTTTAGGGTAAAATCCTCTGAAAATATCAGTTAAATCCATCTGGTCTAGTGTGTCATTTAAGACTCCCAATTTTTGTTGATTGTCTGTCTGAAAGATCACCTATTGGTGTCAATGTGATGTTAAATTCCCCTACTATGAATGTATTACTGTCAATCTCTCCCTTTATGTCAGTCAATATTTGCTTTATGTGTATAGAGGCTCTCATGTTGGAGGAATAAATGTTTACTAGGATTATACTCTCTTGTTGGATTGTTTCCATTTTCATTATGTAATATCCTTCTTTGTCTGTGATAGCCTTTGTTTTAAAGTCTATTTTGTCTGATATAAGTATTGCTACCTTAGCTTATTTCAATTTCTATTTGCATGAAAAACCTTTTTCCACCTTTTTACTTTCATTCTGTGTGTGTCTTTCAATCTGAAGTAGGTCTCTTGTACACAGCATATGCATGAGTTTGTTTTATTATCCATTCAGCTACCTTATATGTTTGGTGCATTTAATCCATTTTCATTTAAAGTGTTGACTGATAGTATATAGTTATTGCCATTTTATTATTCATATTTTTTTTATTTCCTTCTTATTAAAAACATTTCCTTAACATATCTTGTAATACCAGCTTGGAGATGATGCATTTCTTTAGCTTTTTCCCATCTTGGAATCTCTTTATCTCACCTTTGATTTTAATTGATAGTCTTGGGTACCGTAGTCTGGGTTGAATGTCCTTGTTTTTCAATACTGAATATTTTCTGCTAATCCCTTCTGACCTGTAAAGTTTCTCTTGAGAAATTAGCTGACATTTTTATGGGAGTACTCTCATAAGTAACTAGCTGCCTTTCTCTAGCTGCTTTTAGAATTCTTTTTTTTTTTTTTTTGTCTTTAACCTTCCGCATTTTAATTATGGTATGTCTTCACATGGGTCTATTTGTGTTTCTATTGTTTAGGACTCTCTGTACTTTCTAGACTTGTATGTCTGTTCCCTTCACCAAGTTAGGAAAGTTTGCAGTCATTGTTTTCTCAAAGAAGTTCTCAGTGCCTTGCTTTCTCTCTTCCTTTTCTGGTACCACTGTGATGTGCTTGTTGTTACACTTGTTGTCCCAGAAGTCCCTTAAACCATCCTCATTTATTTTTTTTCATGATTCAATCCTCTGCTTTATCTAATCCTTTTTTTCTAGTGTATTCTTCATTTCAGTTATTGTATTCTTCATTTCAGACTGGTTCTGTTTATGTTATTTATGCTTTCTTATGCTTACTATCTCTTTGGTGAAGTTCTCAGTGAGATCATCTATTCTTCCCCCAACTTCATCGAACGTCCTTATAACCAGTATTTTGAACTCTGCATCTGGTAGGTTGCTTCCCTCTATTTAGTTCTTTTCTGGAATTTTCTCCTGTTCTGCCTTTTGGGACATATTTCTTTATTTTCTCATTTTGGCTGCTTCTCTGTGTTTGTTGCTATGTAATAGGTAGATCTTTTACTTCTTCCAGTCTTAGCCTAGTGGTCTTATGTAGTAAGTGTCTTGTGTGGCCCAGTGGTGAGGTTTCCCTGATCATCTGTGCTGGGTACTCCAAGAGTGTCTCTTTTGTGGTTTGTGTGTGCTCTTCTATTGTAGTTGAGCTTCGATTGCTGTTGGTATGTCAGTGGGTGAGATTTGCTAAATGGCTGTGAGGATTTGCCATGTTTGCAGTGTATAAGCTGCTGTGTGGAGCTGACCCTACAGTGAGATTTGCCCCAGTGGGCTTGTGTGCCTGTTGAGAACCCCCTTTGGATATGCTGCCTGTAGGGCTAATTAGGTGGTATTCTGTTGAGGTCTAATGTCAGTGTCCAGATGTGTTGACTCTGGAATGCCTTGGAGGGGGAAAATCTTATGCAGGCAAGGTCAGCCATTGCCTGTGACTTGCCGGGAGCCAGCTAGTAGGAGCTACAAATTATCTGTTGTCGGTCACTATCTGTACTAAATCTGACGGCACATGAGAGAGGCCACATGAAGAACCAAGGTGGGCTGCCACCAGCTCCAAGCCTAGGGCAGCTCAGCAAAAAGCCCAAGACATCCCAAGCCCTAAGGCTGCCCACCAGCTGCCCATAAGGCTCAGCAGCTAAAAGAACCTTGAGTGGTATGCAAGTTGGTTGAGGCACAATTCCAGGGGGTCATCAGGGTGGGGCAAGTGGTGTTTCCCAGGTTAGAGCCAATTCAGATTTGTTTCCAGTGCTGAGCCTGTGGCCACTTGCAAAAGTCTCAGATCATACCGTGGCCAGCCACTGTCTATCTTGTGCCCACAGAACTGTGAGATTTGTTCAAAAAATACTGCAGCTTGGGCCAGGGCTAGTTGCCTGCCACTGAAATTATCATCCAAAATGTTGGCATGGAGTCTGTTGATTGCTGCAGAAGGAGCCCCCTGCTGAGAGCTTGGAGTTGGGCTTAGTTGCCCAGCAATGAAATTGATCCTGGCAATTTTTGAGATGGATGAGATCCACTCAGGGAATCACAGGATTAGAGGGAATGGATCTCACCAGGCAAATGCAGATTTAGATTTCACCATGTGGGGAGAGGGCTCAACACAGGCAAGACAGCACTGGCCTGTAGGCTGAACAGGAGGAGGGATAAACACAGGAGTGAAGGTGGCTGTCCTTCTTGCCCTTGCCCTAAATCTACAAAACTCAGTCTTTCCCTGTATGTCTCTGGCACCTCCTGAGCTGTTGTCCCTCTGCCAGTGCCCAGGATGAGTGCCTACAAGTGAGTGAGTCTATGCTCAGACCCTTTAAGGGGATTTTTGCATTTCTAGCTGCCTTCCATCTCACCCAGACTGTTGGAATCCCCACTCATTTTCACAAATTTTGTGGGTACTTCTCTTCCCAGCACTAAAATTATGGGCCTAAGAACCCTGATATGTGTTTTGGGCTCCTTGCTCTTTCAGGATAGGGGCCTCTGTAAACAAGATTTTTCTCCTAATTCTCAATCACCACACATGGGTATGGAACCAGCCCATTTCGCATCTCCACCCCTCCTACCAGTCTCGATGTGGCTTCTTCTTTATATTCTTAGTTATAGGAGTCTGGTCAATTAATCTTCAGATCATTCTCTAGGTTCACTGTTTCATGATTTAGTTTCAATTTTAATGTGGTTGTGGGAAGAGGCATGCACAGTGTTTACCTAATTTACCATCTTTACCAGAACTTGTATTCTTCATTTCTGACTGTTTTTTGTTTGTTTGTCTGTCTGTTTGTTTGTTGTATGGCCTATTTTATGTTAACTATCTCTTTATTGAAGTTTTCACTAAGTTTCTAAAGCATTCTTATAACCAGTGCTTTGAACTCTGTGTCTGGTAGATTGCTTGTCTTTATTTCATTTAGTCTTTTTCTGGAGTTTTCTCCTGTTCCTTATTTGGGACTTTGTTTGTTTGTTTGTTTTCTTATTTTGGCTACCTCTGTGTTTGTGTTTCTATGTATTGGTTAGATCTGCTATGTCTCTCAGTCTTGGAAGGGTGGCCTTATGTTGTAAGTGTCTTGTGGGGCTTAGTGGCACAGTCTCCCTGGTCACCTGAGCTGGATGCTCCAGAAGTGTCTTTTGCATGGTATGTATTTGCCCTCCTATTACAGTTGACCCTTGGTTGCTGTTGACATGCCAGTGGATGGGATTGACCCTCAGGATGACTGTCTGTGAGGATTGTTCATGACCACAGAGTACAAGCTGCTGTATGGAAGGTGATCTCATGAAGCAGATTTTGCTCCAGTGGGCTCTGGTACCTTGCGAGACCACTCTTTGGGTGTGCCACTGTGGGTCTAATCTGGTAGTGTTCTGTTATGGTTTGAAGGTGGTCGCCAGGTGTGCTGATTCTGGGGCCTCTTGGAGAGGTCTCTGTACAGGCCAAGATCAGGTGCTGCCTATGATTGGTCCAGGGTTATCTGGTAAAGTTACAAACAATCTGCAGTTGATTGCTGCCTGTGCTGGACCTGTAATGTATGAGAGAGGACATGCTGAAAATTGAGGCTGACCATCACCAGTATGGGGTTTGGGAAAGTTCAGAAAAAGTCCTAAGGAATCTCAAGACCAGCCACTGCTTTCAGCTGTCCATAAGGCTTAGCTGCTGAAAGATCTTCAGGTGGTACGGCTGGTATGGGAGTTAGGTGGGGCAGGGTATGTGGGATTTTCCAACATGGGGCAAGTTGTATTCAATGGGTTAATGCAGATTCAGATTTAGTGCCAGTGCTGAGCCTGGAGCCACTTCACCAAAGTCTCAGAGCCCACCGAGGCCAACTGCTGCCTGCCTGGGGCCCAAAGACACCCAAAAGTTGTCCAGTAAAATATGCAGTATGGACACACATAAGCTCCCTGCCAGTTGCAAGAAAACCTTTGATTGATAGTGCACAAGTTGGGTGGGATGGAGTCCCAGAAAGTCACCAGGGTGGATTGAACAGGGCTCACTTGGCCAATGAAAATCCAGATTTGACCATGTTGGGAGAGGATTCAACACAGGGATAGTGGCAGCTTTTCCTACAACCCTGAAGCCACATAACTCAGTCTCTCCCTGTATGTCTCGGGAACCTCCCTAGCCACTGTCCCTCCACTGGAGTCCAATGTGAGTGAGAGTGAGAGATTCTGTGTGCAAGCCCTTTAAGAGGTCACCTGGTTTTCCAGCTGCCTTTCATTTCACAGGAATGGATGGAATTCTGGCTTATTTTCACAGGCAGATGTTGTGGGAGCTGCTCTTCCTGGCACTGGTGCTCCAAGCTGGGAAGCCGGGATTGGGGCTGAGGCTTCTCTCTGCTCTTGGAGGATATCTTCAGTCAAAGTATTTCTCCCAATTTTTGACCACCACATGTGAGTGCAGAGCCAATTTGTTTCAAGTCTCCATCCCTCCTGTCAGTTTTGAGGTGGCTTCTTTATATTTTTTCTTATAAGACTTCTGTTCAGCTATCTTTTGCTGGTTCTCGAAATCGATTATTCTATATTTTAGTCGTAATTTTAATGTGGTCATGGGCGGAGGCAAGCACAGCATTTTCATACTTTACCGTCTAGACCTGAACTCCCTAAACTAATTTTTTTAAGCATGCATGCTTTGTTGTATATGGCCACTGACATTTTCTCTGAATTAGTTTCATGGTAAGCTAATGATTTGAGAGGGATTTTCTTAAATTTGTGGATTAGTAAGTCTCCCAATCTTTGTCAAAAGACTCTGTATATATGTTGGAATATGGCTTTGATGCTGATGGTTTATAACTCTGCCTTGGTCTTCATTTCCTGTTTGTTCAGGGCCTCAAGGCAATCCTTAGAACAGCATTTAGGGCCTCCTTAGATTTTTCCATAGGTCTATGTGCAGCCTCAGGAATGTACAAAGCTTTACCCATGGCCTTCTAGATTTCCAGAAATATTTTGTATTTTGAAAATATCCTAAAGTTTTTTTAAGCTTTATGTTCAGTATGCTTTTTACTCCACTTGTTATCGCCACTTCAGGCAGCTGCATTGTTTAAAAATTTGTCACTCAATAATAGTATATAAGTTGATGCAGGAGTTAACATAGAGTTCTAGATCTTTGTATTATCCAGAAAGAAGTTAAAAGTACCAAGTAATTAAATGAGACTTGGCTGTATCATCTATATAAGATAACCACCAAAACAAACAAATAAACAAAACTGTATAACTAACTGTAATAATAAGGCAAAAAAGAATAGAAAGAGAAAACATCAAATTGTATACTTAAAATATGTGCATTTATTGAACATCAATTATACTTCAGTAAAGGTGTTAAAAATAATAGAATGTTTATTAAATCTGCCTCTGAATAATTAGAAAAAAAATTCTCACCAATTGATTTTGATAAATGACCCCCAGGGAAAGGTTGTTTGTAATGAATGAGCACTGAGTCAGGTCTAATAATAATAAACTCTGCAAGTAGGATTTTCTAGGAAGTGGCCAAAGAGTTAAGAAATAATGCTCTAGACTGAGTATTTGCAACCTGTCCTGGCCTCTAAAGAGGCTGATAGGCTGCTGGTATTCAGTATGATTGAAGGACTGTTATTTCCCATGGTTACAGAAGAATTTGATAGAGTGGAATGAGAATAAAGCAATTTGCATACCACAAAACGCTGTTCTTACTGAAATAAAGCTTTTTTTCTTTGAATAAATGCTCCTCATATTATTGAAAGTCTTTGGTTGATATCCAGAGTTCTGAAAAGTTGATTTTAACAATATTTTCCAGTGTTCTTATTGTTTTCATAGGAAAGAACATTTGTCTGATGTCCATATTCCACCATTTCCTCTGATGTCACATCCAATTGTATCATCATCCTTTACTTTAACCTTTCTTTTTTTGTCTTCATAATTAAACTGGATTTCTTGTAGATAGATTTTAGATGAGTCTTGTTTATTGTCCAATTTTACAATCTCTCACTCCCATATTTATATATTTTGTATAATGTGATTATTAGTATTATTGGGTTTAAATCAAACCTTTTGCTACTTGTTTAGTATGTTTTCCATCTATTTTATTGTTATTTTTTCTTATTCTGCCTTTTTTCAATGCTCCATCATCTATGAGTTTCTTTTATTAACTCTTTCATCTTCTGGTTAGCAGTTACTGCTTCAAAGTTCTCTGCATATCTATTACTTTTTATTATATGCCCAGCATTTTGGATATTATGTTACAAAAGTCCTTGATTTTGTTACCTTTCTCTCATATGTGTTAAATTTTGTTCTAACTGAATGTTAAATTATCAGCATATAGCTTGGATACTATGCCATACTTTGGGGGGAAAAGTGCTATTTCACTTTACTCTCACTCCTAGAGAATATTCTTTATTCCTATACTAGCATTTATTTATTGAATTGCCTTTTATAGATGTTTGCGTTTTTTTTCAGTTTGGGACTATTAGGAATAAAATTGGTATAAGTGTTTTTGTACACCATTTGTTTTAGGTCATATGTTTTTATTTCTCTTGGGTAAATACTTCGGAGTAGAATTACTGGGTCAAAAAAAAAGATTCATGTTCATCTTTATTAAAAAAAAAACAACTACCAACTCATTTTTCGAAACAAGTTTATTTCTGAGCTCTTTATGTGATTTCACTTATCTATGTATCTGTTTTTGTGCCAGTACCATACTGATTTGATTACTATAGCCTTATACTATAGTTTGAAATCAGAGAGTGTGATACCTCCAACTTTGTTCTTCCTTTTTCAAATTTCTTTGGCTATTTGGGATCTTTTGTGGTTCCATATAAATTTTAGGATTATTGTTCTAGTTATGAGGAAAAATATATCATTGCTATTTTGAGAGAGGTTATATTAAATCTGTAGATTGCTTTGGGTAGTATGGACATTTAAATAATATTAATCCTTCTAATCCATGAACACTATATTTTCTTACATTTATTTGTGTTCTTTTTAATTTCTTTCATCAGTTATACCATGAAATATTTTGATTCTTGTTTTATATCCCTAGATATTTTCCAGCATCTCCTAGTTAATAGTCTACGATCTGTTGAATAAAATTTGTATTCTGATGTTGTGTGAAATAGTGTATAAATAATTGGCTTATAGTACAATTTAGGTCTGTCATATCCATAATACTTTTTTATTTATTCTATTAATTTATAAGAGTTTAATATTGAAAACTCCAACTATAAATCTTAATTTATTGATTTTCCTTTCAATTCTGTTGGGTTTTGCTTCATGTATTTTGGATCTGTGTTATTATGTGTGTTTTTTTAAATTATTAGATCATCCTACTACATTAACCCATTTATAGTTAGGTAATCTCCCTCTTTACCTCTAATAATAATCATATTTTTAAGTACATGTTATATGAAATTAATGTCTACTATAATGTTTTATGCATATTATTTCATTGTATATATATCGATTCTTTATTTTCAACCTATAAGTGAGTTTATAATTAAAATATATTTCATGAATGTAGCAAAGAATTTAGTCTCTCTTTTTAAAATATTTTATCCAATCTGATGATTTTAACCTTTTAATTAGCCTATTTAGTTGATTTACATTTAATGTGATTATTGATATTGTTGAATTTAGATGAGAGTAAAGTGAAATAGCATTTTGTTTCTCAAAGTATGATATAGTATCCAGGTGATATGCTGTAATTTAACATTCAGTTAGAACAAAATTTAACACATATGAAAGAAAGGTAACAAAATCAAGGGCTTTGTAACATAATATCCAAAATGCTGGGCATACAATAAAAAGTGATAGATATGCAGAGAACTTTGAAGCAGTAACTGCTAACTAAAAGATGAAAATTTTGACATTTTTAAAATTTATCTTATGTCTTTATTGTTTCTCTGTTCTTTTCCTCCTGCTTTTTTTAATCATAATTAATATACTATAAAATTTACCATTTTAAAGTGTACAATTTAGGAGTTTTTAGTGTATTTACAATGTTGTAAAACCTTCATCACTAATTACAAAACATTTTCATGACACTAAAAATAAAAAGTACCTATCAGGAGTCATTCCTCACTTCCTCTTCCTCCCAGACCGTAGAAACTAAATCTACTTTTCATTTTTTGTCAATTAGCTTATTCTGGACATTTTCAATAAATGAGGTCATACAATATGTAGCCTTTTCTGTCTGCCTTCTTTCAAATATCATAAATGTTTTCAATTCTTCAATGTTGTAGCATATATCAGTACTTCATTCACTTTTATCACTTTTGTATTTACCAGATTTTTGAGATATAATTCAAATATGAAACAATTCACCCATTTAAAGTTTGAGATTCAATGGTTTTTAGTATTTTCATAGATATGTGCAAGTGGCACCACCATCTGTTATAAAACATTTTTTATATTCACACGAAGAAACACTATAGCTACAGCCACCCCTACATACCTAAAATCCCTGCCTAGGTAAGAAGTAATCAACTGTCTATCTCTATATATTTGCCCATTCTGCCAATAGTTAATGTTTCATGTTGTTGTGAGCATATAATATGTGGTCTTATGTGATTAATTTTTTTACTTAGTAACGTTTTTAAGGTTCACCCATATACACGAATAAAATTCTGTTGTATGGTTATACCACCATTTAATTTTTTATTCTTCTTATGTGTATTTGGATTGTTTCCAGTTCTTTTTTTTTATCATGAATAATGCTGCTATGAATATTCATGCAACAGTTTTCTTTCATATTTCTTTTTAATTCTCTTGAGTACATAACTGAGGAATTCCTGGATAATATTGTAACTGCCAAACTGTTTTCAAATGCTGATGTACCATTTTAAATTCCCTTCTACCATATAGGAGGATTCTAATTTCTTCATGTTATTATCAACATTTTTTGTTTATATTTTTATGATTATACCTACCTTAGTGTATATGTAAAGTGGTATCTCAGTGATTTTGATTTTCATTTCTCTAATAGCTAATGATATATATATATGTATATGCCATTTTCATAACTTCCTTGGAGAAATATGTATTCATATCTTTTGACCAATTATAATTGGGTTACCAATCTGTTCCTATTGAATTGTAAGAGTTTTCATATATTAGAGATGAAAGATAAATAGAAGATATATGATTTGTAAATATTTTTGCCATTGTGTGAATTGTCCCTTTACTTTTTTGATATCATTTGCAGTTCAAAAGTTTTTAATTTTGATGAAGTTCAATTTATCTATTTTTCTTTTGTTGATTGTGCTTTTACTGTCATATTTAAGAAAATATTGCCAAATCTAAACATAAATATTTATCTCTATCTTTTCTTCTAAAAGTTGTATATTTTTTATCTCTTGTATTTAAGTCTTTGATCCATTTTGACTTAATTTTTGTAAATGTTGCGAGGTAAGGGTCCAACTTCATTCTTTGCATATTGATAACCAGTTATGCCAGCACCATTTAAAAAGACTATTCTTTCCCCCACTGAATAATTGTCTTAGTTCATTTATCCTGCTATATAAAATATCATAAACTGGATGGCTTATAAACAACAAATATTTATTTCTCACAGTTCTGGAGGCTGGAAAGTACAAGATTTCCACTGGCAGATTTGATGTCTAATGAAGTTCCACTTCCTAGATGGCCATCTTTTTTGCTACAATACATATGACAAAGGCGAGGGAGCTTTCTCCAGCCTCTTTTATAAGAATGCTGATCATATTTATGAGAGCTCTGCTCTCATGACCTAATCACTTCCCAAAGGCCTTCACCTTCTAATACCATAATTTTGGAAGTTAGTATATCAACATGAATTTCGTTTGAGTGGAACACAGTCATTCAGTCCATAGCAGTGATCCTGATACCCTTACCGAAAATTAGTTGACCATATACACAAAGGTTTACTTGTGGAGTCTAAATTATGTATCTATTCTTATGTCATTACAAAATGGTCTTGATTACCATTGCTTTGTAGTAAGTTTCAAATTCAGGAAGTTTGAGTTCTCCTACCTTGTTTTTCTATTTTAAGATTATTTAATTGGAATGTAATTGACTTTTAAAATTGTTTAAGTTTAAGGTGTACAACATGTTGATTTTATGTATTGCAATATGATTATGACTCTAGTATTAATTAACCCCTCTATTACGTCATAGAATAATCATTTTTTATGTAATGGGAACAATTAGGATCCTAGCAACTTTGAAGTTTATAATACCGTGTTGTTGACTATAACTACTATGTTGTGCATTAGCTCTCCCAGATTTACTTATCTACTAACTCCAAGTTTGTGCCATTAAACAATATATCCCCAATTCCCCCACCCTCCAGTCTTTGGTAACCACCATTCTACAATTTCTGCTTTTTTAAATTTTACATATAAGTGAGATCATACATTATTTATCTTCGTCTTACCTCACTTAGCATAAGCCCTCAAGGCCCATTCCTGTTGTTGCAAAATGCAAATTTGTCATTTCTCGTGGCTTAATAATACTCCGTTGTATATGTAAATACTACAACTTTTTTATCCGTTCATCCGTTGAAGGACTCTCAAGTTGTTTCAATATCTTGGCTATTGTGAATAATGCTGTAATAAACATGGGAGTGCAAATATCTCTTCAAAATCGTGTATTCATTTCCTTTGGATATATACCTAGAAGTGGAATTGCTGGATCTTGTGATAGTTCTATTTTGAATTATTTGAATAACCTCCATACTGCTTTCCATAGTGGCTATAACAATTTACATTTCCTCCAACCATGTACAAGAGTTCCCTTATCACCATATCCTCACCAATACTTGTTATTTCTTGTCTCCTTAATGATAGCCATTCTGAGGCTATCGTGAGGTGTTATCTCATTGTGGTTTTGACTTGCATTTTCCTGAGATTAGTGATGCTGAGTATCTATTCATGTACCTAATAGCTACTTATATGTCTTTGTTGGAGAAATGTCTGTTTGGTTCTTCAGCCCATTTTTTACTGGATTCTTTGTTTTTATGTTATTGAGTTGTATGAGGTTTTTTTTAATACATATTTTGAATATTAATCCCTGAATCAGTATATTGGTTTGCAAATATTTTTTTGCATTTCAAATGTTGTCTTTTCATTTTTTTTATTGTTTCTTTCACTATACAGAAGCTTTTCTTAGTTTGATGTAGTTACGTTTGTTGATTTTTTTTCTTTGTTGCTTGTGCTTTTGGTGTTATATCCAAAAAAATGATCACCGAGTCCAATGTCAAGGATTTTTCTCCTTAAATATTTTTTAGAAGTTTTGTAATATTAGTTTTATGGTCTTATATTTTAGATTTTTTAATAAATTTTTATTTTTAATTACAGTTGGCATGTAATATATTAGTTTCATATGTACAACATAATGATTAGACATTTATATAACTAACAAAGTGATCACCTGATAAGTCTAGTACCCATCTGAAGCCATACATAGTTATTACAATATTATTGGCTATGTTCCTTATGCTCTAATTTACATTCTCATAACTATTTTGTAACTATCTGTTTGTACTTCTGAATTCCTTTTGATTTTTCACCCACCACCCCAACCCACCTCTAGTCTGGAAACCATCAAAAGATTCTCTGTATCTATGAGTTTGTTTCTGTTTTTGTTGAGTTGTTGTTATTTATTTTGTTCTTTAGATTCTACACGTAAGTAAAATCATATGACATTTGTCTTCCTCTATCTGACTTACTCCACTCAGCACAGTACCCTTTAGGTCCATCCATGTTGTTGCAGATGACAAGATTTCATTCTATTTTATGACAGATTAATATTCAATTGTATATATGTACCACCTCTTCTTTATCCATTCATCCATTTATGGAAACCCAGGTTGCTATCATATCTTGACTACTGTAAATAATGCCACAATGAACATATGGATTCTCATGTCCCTTCAAAGTAGTATCTTGGGTTTCTTTGGATGAATACCCAGAAGTGGAATAACTGGATCCTTCTTTGTCTCTTGTTATAGAATGTGTTTTAAAGTCTATTTTGTCGAGAATAAATATTGCTATCCCAGTTTTTTTGTTTATTTGTTTTTATTTTTATGAAACATCTTTTTCCATCTTTCTACTTTCAGTCTGTTTTCTTTTTATAGGCAGCATATGTAAGAGTCTTGTTTTCTTATCCATTCAGCCACCCTAACTTTTGATTAGAGCATTTAATCCATTTACATTTAAAGTAATTTTTGATAGTTATGTAGTTATTGCCATTTTATTATTCATATTTTCTCTTTCCTTTTATTCTTTTTTCTTCTTAAAAAAGTTTCTCCAACATTTTGTGTAATACTGGTTTGGTGGTGATGAATTCCTTTAGCCTTTTCTTGTCTGGAAGCTCTTTATCTGTCCTTTGATTATAAATTATAACTTTGCTGGATAGAGTAATCTTGGTTGTAGGTCCTTGCTTTTCATCACTTTGAATATTTCTTACCAGTCCCTTATGGCCTACAAAGTTTCCATTGAGAAATCAGCTGAGAGTCTTATGAGAGCTCACTTGCAAGTAACTAACTGCTTTTCTCTTGCAGTTAGTTAAGATTCCCTCTTTATCTTTCAACTTTGGCATTTTAATTATGATCTGTCTTGGTATGGGCCTCTTAGAGTTCCTCTCGTTTGGGACTTTCTGCACTTTCTGAGCTTGTATGTCTATTTCCTTCCCCAGGTTAGGGAAGTTTTGCATCAGATAGTATTTCTTCAGATAGATTTTCAAATTTTGCTGGCTCTCTTCTCTTTTCGGTACCCCTATGATGTAATTGTTGTTACATTGATATTGTCCTAGAGGCCCCTTAAACTCTCCTAGTTTTTTTTTTTTTTGATTCTTTTTTTCTTGTTGCTGTTCTGATTTGGTGTTTTCTGCTACCTTTGTTCTGTTCTTTCATTTGGGGCATGTTTCTTTGTCTCTCCTTTGGCTACCTCCCTGTTTTTATTTCTATGTATTATGTAGGGCTGCTGTGTCTCCCAGTCTTGGTAGGGTAGCCTTGTCCAGTAGGTATCCTGTGGAACCCAGCGGCATAGTCTCCCTGATCATCTGAGCCAGGTGCTCCAGGTGTGTCCTTATATGGGTTGTGTGTGCCCTCCTTTTGTAGTTTAGTCTCAATTTCTGCTTACACATCAATGGAAGGAATTGACCCTCTGGCCGATTGGTTGTGAGGACTGGCCAATGACTACAGTGGAGTTGCTGTTGTGCAGGGGCTGACCCCATGGAGCAGGATTCACTTAGCAAGGATCTGGTGCCTTCCCAGTCTTCCCTTTGGGTGTGTCACTCTTGGATGTGGCCAGTGGGCATGTCAGCCCTTGGACCTCCTTGAAGGGGCCCTACAGCAGGCCAAGTTCAGCCACAGCCTGTGCCATACCCGGGGTCATTTAGCATGAACCACCAAACAATTCATAGATGGCTGCCACTCACACTGGGTTTAGATGTGTCTTGAGAGGCCAGGCTGCAAACCGAAGCCAGCCAGCACTAGTGCTGGGCTGCTCAGCAAGAGGTACAGGGAATACCAAGGTGTGACGAGGCTTGTTTAGGTTTTGTAAATCTTTGAGAGATTTTAGGAAAGTCTGCAGCATGAGCCAAGATGGGCCATTTGTATGGAAAATCCACTGGAAGTGGTTTGGTTGGGCCCACAAGTTGGAGGGGGCGAGATCTCAGGGAATCACCAGGGTGGGCAACTAGTGTTAGCCAGGTTGATGGAAACTTAGATATAGTGACCACCTGAGTCTGCATTCTGGGAGCGGAGAGAGCTTAACAAAGGAACAATGTCCCTTGCCAGAACAGTTGTCTGGGAGAAAGCTACCCCTCCAGCCCTCGCCCTGAAGCCAGGCAATTTATTTCCTTTTTGTATGTTCATGACATTTTTTGAGTTGTTGTCCCAGTGTTGAATCTCAGGACAAATTAATTTGTCCATGAATAAGTCCAAGTGTAGGCCCCTTAAGAGAAAGGGCTTCAACTCCAGTGGCTCTCTGTCTCACTCAGCCACAATCTCTGCTGCTTTTTACAACTAGAAATTGTGGGGACTTCTTTTCCCAAGGGACTTGATCCCTGGTTTGGGGAGCCTGGTGTGGGACCAGGACCTCACGGTTCCCTGAGGGGACCTCTGAAACAGAGATACCCCTCCTGATTCTCAACGCAATAAATGAGTTTAGGACCAGCCCATTCCATGTCTCCACCTCTCTTACCAGTCTTGAGATGACCTCTTTTGTATGTGCTCAGTTATAAGACTTCTGCTCAGCTAGACTTTAGGTGACTCCCAATTATGGTGTTCTGTAGTTTAGTTGTAATTTTGATGTAGTTGTGAGAAGAGACAAACACAATGTTTACCTACTCCACTATCTCGATTAAAAGTCCTCTTAAACTTAAGTCTTTAATCCATTTTTAGTTATTATTATTATTTTTTTATTTCTATAAGATGGGATATAATCTCATTTTTCTGCATGTGGTCATGCAGTTATCCCAATACCGTTTGTTAAATAGACTATCCTTCCCTCATTGAGTGTTCTTGGCTTCATTTCAAGTATTATATTACCATGTGGGGGTTAATTTTGGGGCTCTGTATTCTGTTCTATTTATCTAAATGTCTATTTTTATGCTAGTACCATACTGTTTCCTATAGCTTTGTAGTATAGTTTAAAGTGTGATATGTCCAGCTATGTGCTTTCTCATGATTTCTTTGGCCATTCAGGATCTTATCTGGTTCCATACAAATTTTAGAATCTGTTTTCTCTATTACTGCACAAGACACCATTGTAATTTTTATAGAGATTGCATTGAACCTATAGATGGCCTTGATTAGTATGGACATTTTTAAAGTATTTAATTCTTCCCATATGAACACAGAATATCTTTCCATTTGTTTGTATCTTCTTAAATTTCTTTCATTGAGATATTGTAGTCTACATTGTATAGATCATTCATTTATTTGGTTAAATTTATTCCTAAATATTTTACTGTTTTTGAAGCTGTTGTGAATGAGATAATTTTCTTTATCTCTTTTTCGTATAATTTCTTCTTAGTGTATAGAAATGCAACTGCTTTCTGTATGTTGATTATTTTTATCCTGAAACTTTATTGATTTCATTAATTAGTTCCAACAATTTTTTGGTGAGTCTTTGGAATTTTCTCTATATAAGATCACACCATCTGCACATAATGATAATGTTACTACTTCCTTCCTGATTTAAATGCCTTGTATTTATTTGTCTTGCTTAATTTCTCTGTTAGGACTTCCAAAATTATGGTGAATAGGAGAGTGGGCACAGTTGTCTTATTCATGATCTTAGAGAAGAAGCTTTCAATTTATTATCATTTATTATAACCCAAGCTGTGGGTTTGTCATATATGGTCTTTATTGTGTTGAGGTATGTTCTTTTCATACCCAATTTTTTTTAGAAATTTAATTATAAAAGAATGTATTTTGTCAAATACTCTGTTGTATCTATTCAGATGATTGATATTATTTTTATCTTTTATTTTAATAATATGATGTATCACATATATTGACTTGTGAATGTTGATTGATCTTTGCATCATAGAGATAAATGCCATTTGATCCTGGTCTTTTTAATGTGTTGGTACATTCAGCTTGTTAATATTTTGTTGAGAACTTTTGCATCAAT
Source organism: Pteropus alecto (assembly GCF_000325575.1). Classification (NCBI taxonomy): domain Eukaryota; kingdom Metazoa; phylum Chordata; class Mammalia; order Chiroptera; family Pteropodidae; genus Pteropus; species Pteropus alecto. Next base: position 2,647,424 of record NW_006439189.1, read on the forward strand.
ATTCATCAGAGATATTGATCTATAGTTTTCTTTCCTTGTAGTCTGACTATCTTGCTTTGGTATCAGGATAATACTGTACTTGTAACATGAGTTTGGAAATGCTCTCCCCTCTTCAATTTTTTGGTAGAGTGTATGAAGGATTGACATTAATTCTTCTTTAAATGTTTGGTAGACTTCACCATATAACCATTTGGTCATGGGCTTTTGTTGTGTGTGGGCAAATTTGTTATTATTGATTTAATCTCCTTACTTGTTATTGTCGGTTCATATTTTCAATTTCTTCTGGATTGCATCTTGGTAGGCTGTATGTGACAAAAATTTATCAATTTCTTTTAGGTTATCCAACTTGCTGGCATATGATTATCATAGTAGTCTCTTATGAACTTATAAATTTCTGTGGTATCAGGCATAATTTCTCCTTTTTTGTTTCTGGTTTTATTTGAGTCTTCTCTCTGTTTTTTTCTTAGTTCATATAGCTAATGGTTTTTCTGTTTTGTTTATCTTTCAAAAAACAGACCTTATTTTGGTTGATCATTTTTATTGTGTTTTTATTTTTATTTGTTTGAAGATATTTTTTATTTCCCTTTTGATTTCTTCTTTGATCCATTGGTTGTTACAGAGTGTTTTTCAATTTCCATAGTTTTGCAAATTTTCTAGCTCTTCCTTTCTCCTTGGTTTCTAGTTTTGTAGCATTGTAGTTGGAAAGATATTTGATATGATTTCGGTTTTCTTAAATTTGCTAAAACTTATTTTGTGACCTATCATATATTCTGGAAAATGTTCCATGTATGCTTGAGAAACATGTACATTCTGCTGCTGTTGGATGGGATGTTCTATAAATGTCTGTTAGGTTTATTTAGTTTAATACATTGTTCAAGTCCATCATCTTCTTGTCAATTTTGTGTGCGTGTGTGTCTGGATGATCTATCTATTGCTTAAACTGGGATATTGAACTCCTCTACTATTATTGTAGTGTTGTCTATTTTTCCCTTCACATTTGTTAATATTTGCTTAATATATTTAGGTGCTCTAATGTTGAGTGCATATGTATTTACAACTGCTATATCTTCATGGTAAATTAATCCCTTTATCATTTTATAATGACCTTCTTTGACTCTTTTTACCATTTTTGGCTTAAAGTCTGTTTCTTCTACATAAGTAGAGTTATCTCTGCTTTCTTTTGGTTTCCACTTGTATGGAATATCTTTTTTCATCCTTTCATTTTGAGCCCATGAGTCTTCTTAAAGCTGAAGTGAGTCTCTTGTAGACAAGACATAGTTGACTCTTATTTTCCCCAATCCAGCCACTCTGTGCCTTTTGATTGGTGAATTCAATTTAGAGTAATTATTATTATGTGAGGACTTACTAATGACATCTTACTAAATGTTTTCTGGTTGTTTTGTATTTCCATTATTTCTTTTAATTTCTGTTTCTGACTATCTTTGTAAAGAGACATAATCCCATAAATTTGGTGATTTTCCATGGTAGTATGTTCTGTTTCTTTTTATTTTATTTTTTTCTGCATCTGCTTTAGGTTTTTGCTTTGTGGTTATCATGAGACTTACATAAGACATCTCATAGATAAAAGAGTCCAGTTTAAGCTGATGGCAACTTAATTTTGATTGTCTACAAAAGTCTCACCCTTTTACTTCCCATCTTTCATATTTTTGATGCCATTATTTACCTCTGTATATATTGTGTATTTTTAACACCTTATAGTAGCTATAATTATTTTTCATACTCTTTTCCTTTAACCTTAATACTATAGTTAAGTGGTTAACCCAACATCTTATTATAGATTCAGAGTGTTCTAAGTCTGCGTGTTATATACTTTCATGTTTTCATGTCACTGATTAGCATCTTTTCATTTTTGATTGAAGAATTTCTTTCAGCATTTATTGCAAGGCAGGTCTAGTGGCAATAAGCTCCCTTGGCTTTTGTTTGTCCAGGGTAGTCTATTTCTTTTTCATATCTGACAGATAATTCTGCCATGTAGAGCATGCCTGGCTGGAAATTATTTTCTTTCAACACTGAATATGTTTTTCAACTTTCCCTGACATGTCGGTTTTCTGCTGAGAAATCTGCTTATATCTAAATGGAGGGGGTCCTTTGTAGGCTACAATCTTTTATCCCCTGGCTACTTTTAATTTTTTTTCTTTATCCTTTCATTATAATGTGTCTTGAAGAAGGTCATTTTGCATAGAAATAATAGATTGATCTATTAACTTTATGAATTCGGATGTCTAAATCCCTCCTCAGGATTGGGAAGGTCTCAGCTATTTATTTCTTGAAATAAATTTTCTTCTCTCTTCTCCTTCTGGAACTTGATTATTCTAAATTTGTAATTTTGATGGAATCCTATAGATCATGCAAGCTTTCCTCCCTCTTAATTCTTTTTTCTTTGTTTCCCTTTAACTGGTTTATTTTAAAATTTCTATTCTCTAATTTACTTATTCTGTCTTCCATTTGCTCTACTCTACTGCACATTCTCTCTATTGAATTTTTCACTTCATTCATTGAGTTCTTCAATTCCAGAATTCTTAGGGTTTTTAAAATAATTTCTCATTGTTAAAATTTCATTTGATCATGTTTTCTTTTTCTCAAGATTTTGTTGAGTTGTCTTTCTGAGTTTTCTTGTAGCTAGTTGAATTTCTTCAAAACAGCTATTTTGAATTCTTTTCAACTAGATCACAAAATTTCCTGCCTTTGAACTTAGTTACTGGAGAATTATTATTTTCTTTTTATGATAGCACACTTTAAAGAAAATTTTTTGTAGTTTTGCATTGCTGCTTTTGCATTTGAAATAGTAGACATCTCCATAAGTCTTTGCTAGTTGCCCTCAGATGGGGTATTCTGTTCAATAGTGGTATTAATATCTGAGGTTTCTTCTGCCTTTGTGTGTATAGATCTGCTCCAGTCTTTTTGCTCTCTCTTGTGGCAGAGCTTTTATGTGTTCTCTGGTTCTTACAGCTCAGCAGGCTGGCTACTAGAAGCCTCACTTGTTTTCCAGAAGATGGTGCTAAAGCTCCTTTGTTGTTTCTGCCTTGTCTCCACACCCTGGCCCGTTTCTGTTTTCTGAGTACACTTCCAGTTTACCAGAATTCTTGCTCGCTCGATCTCTCTCAAACACATGGGAGCATCCACAAAGAACCAGCTACAGAATGGGTGGAGTTGTGGGTTTTGACCTAGTAGTGATATTACCCAGGCATGATTCTCCCAGAGGGTCTTGAGTGGACTTCTTGCTGAATGCAGTCCCTTTAATGCTTTTGAAATTCCTATCTGCCTCTTTCCCAATCTTCTTCTTCCCCCAAGTCAAGGAAGTATCTCCTCATTACCCTGGGTGCTGCTGGAGAAAACCAGTTTCTCCAGATACATCCAGCTTAACTGGGATAGCCAGGCACTCACTTACTGCTCATCTCTTCCTCCACAGAAGAGGCTGCTGAAGCTGGATTAGACCCATGCAGTGTGTGTGTGCGTGCGTGCGTGCGTGCGTGTGTGTGTGTGTGTGTGTGTGTGTGTTAGGGGGAGAGAGGATATTTGTTTTAACAATGGTGTGCTGGAATCTCCCCTTGAGAAGGTTTGACTTTTGCAAATTCTCTCTCATGCATGGGTATCTTCATAGGTCAGCCATCTCCAGCCCCAAACCCCAAAAGGTGAGAGTGGTCTGGCCAGATTCACTGACACTGCTGGTTTTGCATCCCATAATGAGGTCTGTCTGCCTATTACCAGATACAAAGTTGGACAAGACTTCTCCTGGGTCCCTAGACATAAATGAATGTCTAATTTCTTGTTAAAAGAGAAGATAAAAAAGAGCTTCTTATGCTGCCATGATACAGATTTCACTCTCATATTTCTAAAAAACAGTAGTCTATAGTTTTCTTTCCTTGTGATGTCTTCAACTTTGTAATCAAGGTGATACTGGCCTCCTAGAGTGAGTTGGGTAGTGTTACTTCCTCTTCCATATGTTGAAAGAGTTTATGAAGAATTGTTATTAATTTGTCTTAAAATATTGGATAGGAATCAGAGGTAAAGCTTTTATTTCTGGGTAGTTTTTGGTTACTAATTCAATCTTTTTACTTGGTAAAGGCTACTCACGTTGTAAAAATTTTTAAGCCATTTTTGATAGTTTGTGTCTTTCTAGAAATTTGATAGTGATCCCATCTAAGTGATCCCATTTATTGGCATACAGTTATAATAGTATTCCTTTATGGTATTTCTTTTATTTCTGGAAGGTCAGCAGTAATGTTCTATTTTAGTTTATTCTAATAATTTAACTCTTATTTTTTTCTCTCCTTTTGTTTATCAATCTAGTTAAAGGTTTGTCGATCTTTTAAATTTTTTAAAGGACTAACTTCGTTGTTATTGGATTTCTCTAATTGTTTTACTTTTTTTTCTATTTCATTAATCTCTGCTCTAGTCCTTATCATTTCCTTCTTTCTGCTTGCTTCAGGTTTAGTTTGCTCTTCTTTCTCCAGTGTCTTAGGTCTGTCTTAAGTTGATTTGAGATCTTTTTTTCTTTCTTAATATAGTCATTTAAAGCAAGAAATAAACTTCTATGTACTGTTACCTGAATCCTATAAGTTTGGGGAAGTTGTGTCTTCATTTTTTATTTATCTAAAGTTTCTCTAATTTCTCTTTTGATTTCTTTGTTGTCTCATTGGATATTTGGGAGTGCGTTGTTTAATTTCCACATATTCATGAGTTTCCCAAATCTCGTTATGTTATTGATTTCTAATTCTCCACTGTGGCCAGACAACATAGTTTTCATTTTTTCTAGCCTTTAAAATGTGTCACGGTCTGTTTTATAGCTTAGCATGTAATCTATCCTGAAGAATATGCCAGGTACACTTGAGAAGAATGTATTTATTGCCTTTTAAATTTAATGGGCTTATAGTATTATTCAAGTCATCTATTACCTTGTTGATCTTTGCCTAGTTGTTCTATTGTATATTAAAAGTAGGATATTGACGTTTTCAACTATTAATGTCGAATTATCTATTTCTCCCTTTATTTCAAGTTTTGGCTTCATGCATTTTGCTCATTGTTATTAGGGGTGTGTGTGTGTGTGTGTGTGTGTGTG
>NW_006439189.1:2653327-2656142 GCF_000325575.1 Pteropus alecto
GTATCTAAATAGTTAAGAAAGGAGAAATATATGCATTTATATTTTTATAATTTAAAAATTACCATTACAGGTATGTTTATAGTTTGTGTATTTTCATTACTGTCTCGGGTCACTTGTTTTCAATGTGAAGAACTTTCTTTAATATTTTGTGTAAGATGGGTCTTCTGGCAAAAATTCTTTCAGGGAATGTGTTTATTTTGCTTTCATTTTTTTTTGATATATAAATTTACTTAATATGGCCTGCTTCATTGACAGTTTTCTTCTTTAGTCAATTTGAATATTATCTCACTACCTTCTAATCGCCATTGTTTTTGAGTACAAGTCAGCTGTTTATCTTAGTGTGGTTCCATTGTAAGTGATATTTCATTTTTCTCTTGGTGCTCTCAAAAGTATCTTCATGCTTTTGGTTTTCAGCATTTTCACTATGATGTGTTTATTTATTTATCTCTGAATTTATCTAACATGTAGCTTATTGAATTTCCTGTATTTATAAATTATTTATTTTTAATAGATTTGGGAAGTTTTCAGCCATTACTTTTTTTAAATATTTAGGATCATTTCCAGAAACTTTAAATTGTTCCTTTATAATGTGCACCAGCTTTTCTTATGAGTAGGTCCATGAAGCTCTTTATTCTCTGAATGATATTCTATTCCATGGACATACCACATATTTTCCTTTAGTTCTTTGAATATATTTTAAATAGCTTAGTTAAAGTCTTTGACTTGTAAGTCTATTATCTAGGCTTGTTCAGGGACAGTTTCTATTGATTGCTTTTTAAATTTTTGCCAGTAATTGTTTTCCAAAACTGCCCTTCATAGAGAGATTTTTAGCCCTGGTTGAATTCTGAGTCAGATCAAATAAAGATAGCATTTTGAGTTGGGACCACCAGATTGGTTAAATAATGACAATTCTTCGCATTTATGGCTTTGCAAGAGCTCTTACTTCATTCACTAATTCTGTTGTCAGAGAACACATTGTAGATGATTTAAGTCTTTTGAAACTATTAAGATATATTTTATGCTCCAACATATGATTTATCTTGGTGAACATTTTATGTGAGCATTTAATGCACATTAAAAACATGTATTCAAAAACATTTGGTGTGGTGTTCTATAAATGTCAATTGTATGAAGTTAGTAGAGAACATTGTTTATATTTTCTATATCTTTACTCTTTTTCTAACAGTTACTGAGGGAGGAATGATAACATTTTAAATTATGATATGGATTTGTTCATTATTTCCATTAGTTCTGTTTGATTTTCTTCATTTCCTTTGAAGCTCTGTTACTAGAGGAAAACATATTTAGGATTGTTACATCTTACTGTTGAACTTATACTTTAATTGTTTTTGAATGCCCTCCTTTATCTCTCTGTTCATATTTGACTTGAAGTATATTTTGTCTAAAATCAACAAGGCCACAACAGTTTTCTTGTAGTTACTGTGTGTACAATATATCATTTTCAATAATTTTGCATTTTCCAGTTATGCATCTTTATATTTAAAGTTATTCACTTTTAGACAGTGATAGTCTTGCTTTTTTGATTCTACTCTAAAAAGTTTTACCTTCTATATGCAGTATTTGTTCCAAATACATGTTATATGATTATTGATAGGACTGGGTTTAAGTTTGACATCTTCCTCTTTGTTTTCTAATTATTCTATTTGATTTTTCTTCCTCTTCTGTTAATCAAATATTTTTAACATTGTATTTCAGTTCCTTTATTGAATTTTTTTAAGATTTTTTTTAATTTTTAAAAATATTTTTATCGTAACATTTGTTAACAAAATCCGGTAAGTTTCAGCTATACATTAAACAATAAGGCATATGTATATTAATATTGTGTGCTCACCTCCCATAGTTAGATTTGTTTCTCTCACCACATATTTGACCCATTTTACCCCATGTACCTCTCTCCTTCCTCCTTCCCCTTACCATTTGATAACCACTAGTCTACTGTTCATGTCCATGAGTCTCTGTCTTGTTCGTTTGTTGCTTTTAGGTTTATATTCCACATGTAAGTGATATAATGTGATTTTCAACTTTTTCTGTCTGGCTTATTTCACTTAGCATAATTATCTCAAGGTCCATCCATGTTGTTGTAAATTGCAGTATTTCATCTCTTCTTACAGCTGAGTAATAATCCATTGTACATATGTACCATAGCTTCTTTATCAAGTCATTTTTCATAGGACACTTTGGTTGCTTCCATGTCCTCCCCACAAGAATAATGCTGCTATGAACATTGGTGTGCAAATATCTTTATGGATATGAATTTTCAAGTCTTTGGGGTAAATACCCAGTAGAGGGATTGTTGGATCATATGGTAGATCAATTCTTAGTTTTTTGAGGAACCTCGATACTGTTTTCCATAGAATCTGTACTAATTTGCAGTCTCACCAGCAGTGTATGAAGCTTCCTTTTGCTCTGCATCCTCTCCAGCATTTATTATTTGTCCTTTTGATAACAGCTATTCTAACATGTGTGAGATGGTATCTCACTGTGGTTTTGATTTGATTTGCATTTCCGTAATAGCTAGTGATGTTGAGCATCTTTTCAAATATTTGTTGGCCATTTGTATGTCCTCTAGGGAGCAGAGTCTGTTCAGGTCTTCTGCCCATTTTTTGATTGGATCATTTGTTTTTTTGTTGTTGTTGTTATGGACTTGTATGAATTCTTTGTATATTTTGGATATTAGGCCCTTATCAGAGGTGTTGCTTGCAAATATATTCTCCCATTCAGATGCTTGTCTCTTTACCTTGTTGACAATTTCTTTTGCTGAGCAGAAGCTTTTTAGTTTGATGTAGTCCCATTT
>NW_006439189.1:2656643-2658090 GCF_000325575.1 Pteropus alecto
AAATGTGTATAATTCTTTAGGTAATATGGTTATTCTAGCTATGTTTATTCTTCCAACCCAAGAACATGGAACATCTTTTGATTTCTTTGTATCTTCTTTGATATCCTTTAATTGGGTGTGATAGTCTTCATTATACAGGTCTTTCAGATGTTTCATTAAATTTATTCTTACATATTTTATTTTTTTTGTTGCAATTACAGAAGGAGTTATTTTTTTCCATTTCTTTTTCTGACACTTCATTATTAGAGTATAGGAACGCTTTGGATTTTTGAACTATGTTTGCTTATTGTTTCTAGTAGTGTTCTTATGGAGTCTTTAGGGTTTTCTATATAGAAAATCATGTCATCTGAAAATATTGACAGTTTGACTTCCTTGTTTCCTATTTGGATTGCACTTGCTAGAAACTGCAGTGTTATATTGAATAACAGTGGCAATAGTGAACAGCCTTGCCTTGTTCCTGATCTGAGAGTGAAGATTTTTATTTTTCACAATTAAGTATAATGTTAGCAGAGGGTTTGTCATATATGGCCTTTATTATGTTAAGGCACTTTCTTTCTATACCGATTTGTGAAGTGTTTGGGTCATAAGTGAATGCTGTATCTTGTCGAAGCCTTTTTCTGCACCTACTGAAATAATCATATAATTCTTATTTTTGAATTCGTTAATGTGGTATATCACATTAATAGATATACATATGTTGAACCATCCCTGTGCCTCTGGAATAAAGTCCACTCGATCGTGGTGTATAATCTTTTGAATATGTTACTGTGTTCGATTTGCTGTTATCTTTATTTAGGATTTTTGCATCTGTATTCATGAGAGATACTTGTCTGTAGTTTTCTATTTTTTTGTTATCATTACCAGGTTTTGGTATTAGAGTAATATTGACCTCATAAAATACTTTGGGAAGATTTGCCTCCTCTTCCATTTTTTGGAAGAGTTTGAGAAGAATAGATATTAAATCTCCTTTAAATGTTTGGCAGAATTCACTGGTGGAGCCATCTGCTCCTGGACTTTTACTTTTTGGTAGGTTTTTGACAACTGTTTCATTTTCCATGCTGCTGATTGGTCTATTTAGGTTTTCCAGTTCTTGATTCAGTGTAGGAAGGTTGTATTTTCCTAAGTACTGGCCTATTTCTTCTGAGTTATTAAATTTAGTGTTATACAATTTTTCATAGGATTTTCACATGATCCTTTGTATTTCTTCTGTATCAGTTGTAATTTACCCTCTTTCATCCCTGATTTTGTTTATCTGTGTCCTTTCTCTTTTTTCTTTAGTGAGTCTAATCAGGGGTTTGTCAATTTTATTACCCTTCTCAAAGAATCAGCTCTTTGTTAAATTTATTTTTTCTACTCTTTTGTTTTCAATTTCATTTATTTCTGCTCTAATTTTGATTATTTCTTTTCTTCTGCTGATTTAGACTACATTTGTTTTTCCTTTTCTAGT
>NW_006439189.1:2659491-2673472 GCF_000325575.1 Pteropus alecto
GTCATCCCTTTTCTTCTATGGGTGACTTATATCCATTCCCCTTTGCGAATTTGGATCTTTGAATCTTCGCCTTTCCAGTCATTGTTTTCTCAATTTGTCCCTATGTATGCTGAACGTTAATTATTATCTTGCTATAGCAATTCTCTTCTTATTTTTCAAGCTTATTATGTCCTGTTCTTAGTACAGGTTGCACTCCTCTGCTTCTATTTACGTGATAGTCACCTTAATCCTAATTATGTATATTTTTTTTGTCATTTGTTTTATGTGAGCTGACCCCTTTCTATATTTCCTGTAGTGCATGTCTCGTAGTGGAGAATTCCTTCAATTTTTGTACGTCTGGAAATGTCTTTATTTCTCCTTCAAATCTAAAGGACAATTTAGCCGGATACATTATTCTTGGTGGTAGTTCCTTTCACTAAATAGTTTTAATATTTGATTTCACTCCTTTCTGTCTTTAATGTTTGCGATGAGAAGTTACATGATAATCTAATGGGTTTTCCTTCATAGATTACCATCTTATTTTTCCTGGCTGCCTTGAGAATTCTTTCTTTGTCATTGATTTTTGATAATTTTAATACAATGTGTCTTGGAGAAGGCTTTTTGGGTTTAGATCATTGGATGTTCTGTTGACTTCTTGTATTTCAAGCTCCAGCTCATTCCTTAGATTTGGGAAATTCTTGTCAACTATTTGTCTGAAAATTCTTTCTAGCCCCTGCTCCTTTTCCTCCCCTTCGAGAATTCTCATTATTCTTATGTTTTCTCTCCTGATGGTATCAATTACTTCTTGTATTTCTCTTTCATTATTTTTCATTCTTCAGTTTCTCTCATCTTCCTTCTGATTTACTTCCAGATTTTTGTCTTCAGTATCTCTGATCCTTTCCTCCATTTGTTCGACTCTATTTCCCAAGCTTGTCCTTTCAGTTTCAACTCTTGCAGTGTGTTCTTTATCTCCAGAAGATCTATTCAGTTATTTTTGAGAGTTTCAATCTCCTTGCTAAAGAACTTGTTCTGCTCATTTAGTTGATTTTTCAATTCCTTAAATTGTTGATATGATTCTTTTTGGTTCGCATTGGGTTTTTTCAGAAGTATCATCCTGAATTCCCTGTCATTTATGTCTCATATTTCTTTATCTGTAAGCTTATTTTCTGGAGATTTTTCTCTTTCTTTCTGAGATGCCTTGTCACCTTGGTTGTTCATGGTATTTAATGGACTTTTTCTCCTCCTGAGCATTAATGAAAGTGTATTCTGTTTTTCCAGAAAGAAGATTTATTATATAAAGATCTCTCTTAAGCCTATTGCAAAGAAAGTGTTTTTCTTTTGGTTTCTAATAGATGGCATCCAAGCCTCTTGGATCCCTGCTATATATAAAGCATTAAAAATGCCTTTTTTTTTCTCGTATAGTTTAATCATCCTCGCTACCCTCAGTCTCAGTCCCTGTCAGAGTTAAAGACAGTTTCAATAGCATTTGCTCAGATTACCCTTGACTCTGTGGTGTTTGGTCTCAGAGGATATGAGTGGTGGTGCCCGCTGAGTTGGGGTTTGGGGACTGTGGCTCAGCCTGAGTTTTGCAACAATGGCTAGTAAATGTCAGCTGTTATTTCTCTGCCCTTCCACTTCTCTGCTTTCTGCCCTGATGACTGGGCCTTTTTTTTGGCCCATGAAATTCACAACTCTCCCCAGCAGAGCTATTCAGAGAACTCACTGCACCTTCTCCCCTCCCCTTCCTCCTACAGGAAGCTCCATCAACTGTGAGAGGCAGCTTTTTTATTTCTCCCAGTCCACCACCGACACCCGGGGTTCTGACCTGTGGTACCTCTCATGCTCAGATCTCACGCTCAGACATGCTGATGTGCAGTTTGGTGTTTTTTGTTAGTTTTATATGTTCAGCTTATTGTTGTTTCAAGGAGAAAGTTCTGGGGAGGCCTCTCACTCTGCCATGTTCCTCCAAGCTCCCTTGCCACCCTGTCTTTTGATTGGAACATTTAATCCATTTACATTTAAATTAATTTTGATGGATGTGTTGTTATTGAAATTTTATTATCCATATTTTTGCTTTTTTTTTTTTTTCCTTCTTTCAAATGTTCCTCCAGGATTTCCTATAATACTGGCTTGGTGGTCATCAACTCCTTTAGCTTTTTCTTGCTGGGAAGCTCTTTATCTGTCCTTTAATTCTAAATGATAGTTTTGCTGGGTAGAGTAATTTTGGTTGTAGATTCTTGCTTTTCATCACTTTGAATATTTTGTGCCAAACCTCTTTGGTTTGCAAAATTTCTGTTGACAAATATGCTGACATTATTATCGGATCTGGTTTGTACATAACTGACGGCTTTTCTCTTGCTGTTTTTAAAATTCTCTCTCTCTTTTTTTACCTTGGCACTTTAATTATAATATGTCTTGGTGTGGACCTCTTAGGATTCCTCTTGTTTGGGACTCTCTGCACTTCCTGGTCTCGTATGTCCCTTTCTTTTCCCAGATTAAGGAATTTTCCTGTCATAATTTCTTGAAATAGGTTTTCAATTCCTTGCTCTCTCTCTTCTCCTTCTGGTACCTCTGCGAATCAAATGTTTATATGCTTGGTGTTGTCTCAGAGGCCCCTTAAACTAATCTTATTTAAAAATTTTTTTTTTCTCATTGATGTTCTGATTGGGTGTTTTCTGCTACCTTATCTTCCAAATTGCTGATTCTATCCACTGTGTCAGCTAATACACTATCGAGTCCCTCTAATGTTGTCTTCGTTTTGTTATTGTAATCTTAATTTCTGACTGGTTCTTTATTATGTTTTATATCTCCATTTTTATGGGTTTTTAAAATCTCTTTGTTAACGTTCTCACTGAATTCATCTACTCTCCCCTAAGTTCATTGAACATCCATATAAGTGGTGTTTTTAACTCTGCATCTGGTAGATTCCTTGCCTCTATTTTGTTGAATTTTTTTTCTGGAGCTTTGTTCTGTTCTTTCATTTGGGACATGTTTCTTGTTCTTCTTACTTCTCCTGCCTCCCTGTGTTTGTTTCAATATATTAAGTAGGGCTGCTATGTCTCGCATGCTTAGTAGACTGGTCTTATGTCGTAGGTTTCCTGTGAATACCAATGGCAGTCTTCCCTGGTCACCTGAGCCTAGTTCTCCAAGTTGTCCCTTGTGTGGGTTGTGTGTGCCCTCCTATTGTAGTTGAGCCTTGGTTGCTGTTTACACATCAGTGGGAGGGATTGACCCTCAGGCTGATTGGTTTTGAGGGCTGGCTGTTACCATGGGGGAGCCGTTGTGCAGGAGCTGACTCGACGAAGAAAGATTCACTTTTTCAGGGCTGTGGTGCCTGCTCAATCTGCCCTATGGGTGAGTCATCCTCAGATGTAATTTTGGGTGGTGCTCCAGCTCAGACTTAAGCCTGCCACCATGCATGCGGGCTGGGGTCAGCTGCAAAGGGCCCTGCCACAGCCCAAGTTCAGCTGTAGGCTGTGCACTGCCCGGGGTCACCTGGCATGAGCCACAGAACAATTTGTAGACGGCCACTAACTATGCTAAAGCTTGGATGTGCCTTGAGAGGCCAAGCTACAAACAAGCTGCCACTAGTTCTGAACTTAGAACTGCTCGGCAGGAAGTATGAGGCATATCGAGACCAACTGCTGCTTTTTTTAGGTTTTGTGAACCTTTAAGAGATTTTAGAAAAGTCAGCAGTATGAGCCAAGCCAGACTATTTGTATAGAAAAACCACTGGAAGTGGCGTGGGTGGGCCCGCAAGTTGAGTGGGGCCCGCAAGTCTCGGAAAATGACCAGGGCAGAGTGACACGCATTAGCTACATTGATAAAGACTCTGATATGTTGGCCACCAGGGTTTGCATGTCAGGGTAGGGGAGGGCTCCACAAAGGAACAATTCCCTTTGCCAGCACTTCTGTCTAGAAGAAAGCTGCCCCTCCAGCCCTTGACCTGAAGCCAGACAATTCGGTTTTTCCCCTTATGTCTCCAGCACTTTTCAAGCTGCTGCTCCAGTGCTGGAGCTCAGAGTGAGTGAGTCTGTCTGCAAGTAAGTCTGCATGCAGGCTCCTTAAGAGGAATGTCTCTGACCCTAGAGGCGCTTTGTCTCATTCAGGCACAATCTCCACTGGTTTTCACAGCCAGAAGTTGTGGGGACTTCTATTCCTGGCACTAGAACTCAGGACTAAAGAACTAGTGTGGGTCTGGGACTCCTCACTCTTCCAGGGAACCTTCGCAACTGAGATATTTCTCTTGATTTTCAACCACCACATGCAGGTGTGAGAGCAGCCTGTTTCACATCTCTGCCCCTCCTACCAGTCTCAAGGTGGCTTCTTTTGTATGCCCTTAGTTGTAGGACTTCTGTTCAGGTACACTTCAGGTGATTCTCAATGATAGTTATTGTGTAATTTAGTTGTAATTTTGAGGTGGTCATGAGAGCAGTCGAGGACTGCATTTACTACTCCACTATCTTGACCAAAACAATGACTTTTGTTAGTTTTAAATAATGGTTTCTCTCAGTTATAGAATTTCCTTTTTGCTACAGTTTCCACATCTATCCTGAAATTCTTGTATCTACTACCACATATTTATCTTTTTTTCTTATAGATGATTTAACATATTTATCATAGTTAAAAGCCTTGTCTGTTATCTCAATATCCGGGTCATGTGTGAGTCTGTTTCTATTGACTTATTTACCTCTTTATTGTGGGTAACATTTTCTATTTCTTTGTATATCTAGTAATTTTACAAATATACTGTTATGGAGGCCTTGTTTTTACTTCTTGATGGTGGTCTGTGGATTTACTTCCTAGGAAAAACACTGAAGTCCTAAGAAACATTTTTTTTTTCTCCTAAAGCATGTTCCTTCTGAGTATAAATGAAAAGGGCAAGGTGTTTGTTAAACATTCATAACTCGATGTAATGCAAATTCCCAACTCCATTTCCTCTGTAATAGACAACTGTGGAAATCTCTATTAAATATTTTCAACCTCTCAAATATTTCTTGCACCATGGGTTCCTTGGTGGTTCACACAAAAAGGATTTGGGCATCAGGCAAAAATCTAAGGAAACTTTATATAGAAATTTTAAGCCCTCTCCTTCCTGTGGTCCATCCTTTCTCTAATTATACCCTTCAAATCCTAGCTGATCTGTCAGTCCTTAATGCTATTTTCTGACTCTTCAGTTCAATTAGACTGCAACTTTCTGCTTTGAGATCTAACTTCTCCACTGGAGAACACCTCAGGGGAAGAGACTTGTAAATATGGAACTCAAACACCATGGTTCCCTCATTCTATCACTGAGTCCCCTATAATTTCTACCTGTTTTTGTTCACTCTAAAATACTTTCATATGTTGGGTTTTTAAATTTTTGTTCAGAATATTTTATCATTAGTAGTAAGAGAGCTAGTCTTCTATAAGCTACTCCACCATTGTTAGAAAATGATAGTCTTCTCTTATCAATTTTTATAGTTGTTTGTGGCAAGAAGTTAAATTTGATTCTGAGATCAGTTATTGCATTATGACTGTAGCTGGGAGTTTGTAAATTCTGATGATGAAAAAAATGTACATCTTTATTTTAACTAACCCATAACTGAAATCTGGGTTTTACTTCAATTACAAATATAGGCAGCAACCAGAATAATAATTTGCAGTACCTATATGATAATCACCAGGAGGAGTGACATTACATTCAGTTTTGGCTGACACCTTAACATATAATAGATAATGATCACTATTTCAAAATTTTAGTACCTATTAGACCCACTAGTAGATCTCTATATTTAATGTTCAATTAAAAAGCACATATATTACTTTTTCTAAAATTTATCATTAAATTTTGATAGCAAAATGTTAAAATAATTTAATTTCTTTTATATTCCTCTGTATGTTCTTATGCATTCAAAAACATTATTCTGGTAAAACATCCATAGTTACAAAATTGTTTACAACACTTGCTCTAAATTCTCTGCTGATCCCTCTTCTCTTTTCACCAAAGTTCTCCTTAAAAGATTATCACCTTGTAATTTCCCCTTCTAAGAAAAATCCTGTCCCCAACACACACCTGTCCAAGTTCCAAACACCTATATTCACCTAGAACTTCATATTGATATTCCACAAACACCCCTAACTTAACACAATCCATACTGAGTACTTTTCCTTCCCTGACACAATCTTGCTCTTTTATCTATATTCTTATACTTAATGGTAACACCATCTACCTAAAAACACAAACCAGAAAGCTGCAATCACTTCTTTACTCTTTCCTCTTCCTCACATGCCACATCCAACCAATTACCATGTCTTATCAATTAAACTTCTAAAATATATCAAAAATCGATCCATTTTTCTTAATTCTTTCTACTACTCTCTTAATTAGACACTCTTTTCTCCCTCATATAATAAGTTCTTTTTAACCTGTTACAGGAGAATTGAGGCCACCTTCTACCCGAGTCTTGACTTTGTGCCTGGGACCCAGGCGTCCATGTATTTTCAGATTCTTAGAGTCTTGCTCCATTGCCCATTGTCTTTTTCTCTTATATCTCCAAGTGTTCTCTCCTAAATATTTCCCCAGTACCATATAAGAGTGTTCAACTTCTGATTTTATTTTTAAAAATTCTCACTACCTATATTCATCTATCTGCATTTACTCTTCTTATTTTTCATTGCTTCATAGAATCAACAAATATCCAATCAAATAATTTTGTGCATCCAGTTAACAATTCTGTTCTTCGGCAATCTAACCCATCTTACTTCTATTAATCCCTCTTTCACCTTTCTGTATAGGCCCTAATGATTTCTGACACCCATTCATAATACCATCTCTCCTAATAGAAAGTAGCAGCATTTTTTAGTCCTAGTGTAATTCTTCCTACTGTTTCTGACTTTGACCCCTCAGGAACCTTTATCCATGTAGGAACTGAAAAAAATAATACTTTTTCTCTCGCCTTCTAAGTTTTCCTAGCTGGGCTAATAATCAAATTAACAGAAACAGATTAATAGGAAAAAAAAGTCAAATTTTAATAGATGCACATAGGAAATTAGTATAAGCATGAAAATTCCAAAGACAATATATATTGTGTATATATGTCATTTTGAACAAAGGAGAAAGGGGGGTCATTGATTAGATTTCCAAGGAAGTGGGAAATTTGCAGGTAGATGAGAAAGAGTAGAACATACATGGTAGGTAAATTTTTGTTTCAGTGGGGCACAAGGATGATCTAATTACCAGCCCCCTGCTTGACATTTTCCTATCTAACATATTTAATTCAAATTAGGTTAAGGTGAATATGTTAAGATTTCTTTCCTGGAGTAGGACTATCCATTTGAACTTCTTAGGTAGGAAAGAGGTGAGGGTCAAAGTTCTGAGTCTTTTGTTTCTTAATAACTAGCTTAAAATCAATACCCCAAAAGGCAAAAATTTGGTTCCCTTGAGCCATCATCTGTAACCTTTATTTTCTGTATCTTTAAACTCTTCCAATCTACTGGCTTTCACCTTTAATGTGTAAGCACATTATTATACCTTAAATATAATCTTAGTAGTGTAGAGGAGGGAAATAATTTTCCCTCTATCTTTCTGAGTTCTTGGCTTAGACCTCCTGTAATAAAAGACAGGTTAACAGGAGAAATACAAACGGAAGTTTAATAACATGTATACCTTTGGTATACATGGCAAATACCCAGAAAAACTGAGTAACTCTCCCAGATGGTGCAAGCCACCACCTTAAATACCATCTTCAGCTAAAATCAAAGAAAGATGTTTGGAGTGGGATAGTTATGAGAGGTTACTAGGAAAAGTCCAGTAAACAAAAGTAAAGTTTGTTATGCAGATTCAAGTGGGTGCCTTTTCTATTGATAAAATTCTCTTGTGATTTAGAATCACCTTTTCTTCCTGGTCCTGAGAGGGAAATGTTTACAAATGGAGATTGTTTTTATAAATCTGCATTTCTCTTATAAAAATGTAACTCAACTCTTTTCAGAGCTTCTCCTGTGTTTGACACTTCTCAAAATAATCAGCTCAAAATAATCTTTATGACAAAGAAACATATTTTGGGGTGGCATATTCTGATACCTTTCAGCAGTAATGTGGTCATATTTCAATGCTACCTCAAATTACACTTCCTCATGCTATCAGCCATATTTTAGTTGAATGCTAGGACCTCCCCATCCACCTCTCAAAAAATTCTTTTCCAAGTATATCTTACAAACCTTGGGCATTCCTCTCGTCAGCTCATGGACTGTCTGCTCATGCTTTCTTGTTTACAATCTTCCTCTTTTAGTTCAACTTCATTCAGTCATTTATGTCATTTACCACTACCTTTGCAATCACTATCTTTTATTCATATATGCCAATGTTCCTACTCTTACTAAAGCTAAAAACCCCTTGAAAGGTTCAAAGCTGACTCTGAACCTTACTGAATTCTTCAAAATTCTCACTGGAACAACACCATATTGATTTATTTGTCAAAGCATGCAAAATGTTTTTCTTCCCAACTCTCAGTCACACTTTATCCTCTGAGAACTGAGCAGTGCTGATTGTGTTGGTTTTCTCTTCTATGTTTTTCTCTGAAAATAGTTCCTTCATCTTTTGCTATCAGCTCCCATATTCAAGGGACTCACTTATTACTCCAACAGGTAAGAGACAATTCACATCAGCTGGACATTGTCTACTTCTCCTAGGTGTCCTTGAAAAAATTCTTCATGAAAATAGATACCTCTGAGATAGCCCTGCAGTTTAGTGATAATTCCCCTAGTCTATGTTTTCATTTTGATGTTGGCTGACCTGTTCCAGGAAATTCATTCTATAATCTCTCTGCCCTCTTCCATATCATCATTTATTATTCATCTTTTGGCCATATTTTTCCTGTATTCACTACTCCACTATAATTGTTCTCTCTGTAATCACCAGTGACCTCATTTTCAAAGGCTTAGAAAATATTTCAAATTCTAGACCCCTCTGTGACATTTGATGCTGTCGAGGATGCCTTCTTCATAGCATTCCATCCCTTTGCCTGTTATGACATAATTTTTTGTTCATACTGAATTATTATTATGTCACTGATACCCATTTTACAAATGTTGCTACTAGTAATTTTAAAGTCTTACCAAAAAATGTTAAGAGAAGACATTCACATCAGGTTCACAAACATACTGAAAATGTCAACCATGTAATGATTGCTGTCTGGCCAACAGTGATCATAAGACACTATCAGTTGTAAGACATATCACACTTTCGAAGATGTTACAATCTAAAAGAAATGTATATCTAAGACACAATGGCATATGGTTCAAAGAGAGCTGAGCTGTGTTGCTTGAATTCAAGAAATAATATGAATATAATTATACATTCTCTGAACTTGCCTTATTTAAAGTAAAATAACCTCACTAAGGCATTTTATAGTTTTTAAGAGGCTGGAAAGAGATAACATGTAAAGTATATAAAGCAGATAAAGTACCAGAGTCAGTAAGCACTCAATAAATGATAGTAATAGTAGTAGTAGTAGTAGTAGTAGTAGTAGTAGTAGTGGTAATCATAGTAGTCATAGTAACAGATAATATTGTCAATAAGATTTTGAATTATAAGTATGTTACTGAATTCAATATTTATAAAATGCTAAGAACCTATATATTTATTGAGGTCTTTTTTGTTCTGAGTTGAAGTAACCTTAGTAAATAACAGTCACTTTTCAGGATTTTTTTTATGAGATAATGAATGCAAAATATTTAACTCTTCATTCGTCAAAATAGTACCTGATATTTTCAGCAGAACATGAATTATGACTTATCTTTGTTGTTTCTAAAATTCTAAAGAAGATGATATAGATTTATTGAGGTTAATTCCAGAAAGATTAAGTGATTCTAGTTAATAATTCCTTCTTTCTACGTTTCTTTTGTCTGGATTGAACAACACAGTATATGGAAATATATAATAATTACAAAATAATGATTCGGTGTGTGACAAATAGGAAGCACTCAAAAAAAGACATTATTATTATTGTTGTTATTTGTACCTGGTATTTTCTACGGTAGTTCATTTTCACTTTTTCTGCTTGGCTAATCAAAGGTTTTTAAAATATCAAAGATCTTTCCACTATACTTTTTAAATTTAACTTTTCTGAAGTTAACTTCACCAAATAATATATGTCTTTCGAAACTTTTATGAAAATGAATGAGATAATGCATGTAAAATATTTTGGTGCTATTATTGATTTTGTTTATATTTACTTGACATTATAATATCACCTGAATTTCTACTGGTTAACAAATTTAAAGTACTGAGAAAGACTTAATACATTTGCTGAACTTAACTATCCAGGGCTTCAATAACTTCATCTATTAACATAGAATAGCAGTTCTCAAACTCTTTGGTGTCAGGACTCCGGTATTCTCTTTAAAAAATTGAAGACCCCCCAAAATTTTTGTTTATATGGGTTATATCTATTGATTTTATTATATTAGAAATTAAAACTAAAAAATGTTTAAAATATTTGTGGATCCTTTATTTTAAATAATAAAGAGGGGAGAGGTAGATGAGGTAAGAGGGGTCAAATATGTGGTGACAGAAAGAAATCTAACATTGCAGTGAGCACACAATGCAATATATATATGACTTACTGTTGAATTGCACACTTGAAACTAATTGGATTTTGTTAATCAATGACATCATAATAAAAAAATATATATATTAAAAAATGAAAAATAAATAAATAATGAGCCCATTTAATGTTAACATAAATAACATATTTTTATGGAAGCTTACAATATTTTCCAAAAAATAATCAGAGAGAAAACAAGCATTGTTTTACAGTTTTGAAAATCTTTTTAAAATCTCTTTAATCTCTTTAGTTTTAGAAAGATCATTGGATTCTCATATATATATCTGTATTCAAACTGTTGTGATACGTTGTTTAGGTTGAAATTTATAAAGAAAATGCAGTATTATAGACAAATAGTTGGAAAAGGAAAACTTAACAAATTCTCTAAAAGAGTCTCAGAAATCACCCAGGGTCCTTGAACCACACTTTGAGAACTACTGACACATACTTTTAATATTTTAGAGTACTGAATAAGATAATTTTTGCAATATATAGTTACTAATGCTTCTTTAGTGATTGCTATTATTCATAATGTCCAGATGTTCTCAAAATAACTTGAATTTCTTCTTGTTTTGTTGACTGCATCATGGTTTCTAAAAATGAAAACTAATATGGTATAAATTTGGTAAAGCTGTTAATCTACTTTATCAAATAATATATGTATTACAGATTTTTTAATAAAATTGAGATAATACATTTTACATCAGTAATTTCAGCAATATGCATGGTTCAGTACCCTGGCACATAAGATAGACTCAATAAAAAAGCAGCTTTAGAATTACTCTTTACACAATGTACATAAAATTTTACAAATAGATGCCAGGGATAAAATTGGCCTCACATATCTAATAACACCTTCAGATCATCTGGAATCACTCTGCTACTCTCTCTTATTGTTCCTCGACAAGGCCTACTTTTAGGCCCAAGAGTCCCTTAGGAAAATGAACAAATCTTTTAATAGAAGCAAGCTAACGCCACTCCAGAGCTGGGCTCTGAGTAATGCTGACTTCCACTGATGTTATGGTCAGTGTGTGAGGCCTTCCCCAGGTGTCTCTAGGAATACCTAGAAGATTGTGCAGCATTTCCTGTAGGAAATCGAGTCTCCACTCCAGCACTCATTTCCTGAATATATGCATGTCTATCCCTGCAAGATTCTTCCAGAGAGAATGCAAGTTCCCCAGACCCTAGTCCCTCCATTGTTGGGAGGCAGTGCATCGGGAGGTTGGAAAGGGAGCAGTTACCCTACACCCTCCTCTGGTTTTGTTATAGGATACTGAGAAAATAAACAGTTTTCTACCAACATTTTGTCAGAAAATGGACTTCTTTACTACAATTATAACAAAGTGGTGAGTGTTTCCATTTAGGAGTTCAAATGTTTTGTTCTGGAAGTAATCACTTCCAAGGTTAGCAGTGACCACTAAATCTGGGAGATCTTTATAATTTGAAGTCTAATAGGGATTTAATCATTTGTTTCAGAAAGAATCTCCTTTTTTTTTTCAATTTTTAAAATATTATTGAATGTCTATCATGGAGACTTTCAAGGATTACAAAAGTAGATAGAATTATATAATAAGACCCATGTACTCATTATCCAGCTCCAAAATTTATCTATTTGTGGACTGTCTTGTTTCATCCATAGTTCCATCTACTTCTCCTTCTAATATTATTTTGAAATAAACTCTAGATATCGTAATACTTCATCCATAAATATTTCAGTATGTGTATGTAAAAATTTAAGAGCTATTTTTCTACATAACTAGAATATCAACATCACTCTTAAAAATTAATAAATAATAATTATTTAATATAATCAAAAAACCATTGTTCAAAATTTCCAGCTATGTCATGAATATTTTTTAAAGTTTGTTTGCAACAAGAGCCCAAGGAGCTCAATATACCATGCTTGCTTGATAGGTCTTTTAAGTCTCTTTTAATCTATCTGTAGTTTCCCCCTCTAATTTTTTTGCTTGTGAATTATTTGTTTTAAAGAATACCTTCCTTCTTTTTTTAATCTCACATAAGCTTCTTTAACTCCAGAAAATTTCCTGCAGCCTAGCCCTTCACTAAAACATTTCATTAAGGATAAGCCAATACAGACGTCTTTCAGGCAAGCTTGATCTGCACTCTCTAGAGATTCCTTTACATTTATGACTTTTGGATCAAATGTTATAATAAGACCAGTTGACAGCATTCTTACCCTGTGTGGTTTTGTTGTACTCTGTATTCCCAAATGCCTGTTGAAATTTCTCAAAGCATTTCAGCAAAATTGGTAAAACTTACCTTCTGATACCTGCCACTCTTTGCATTCAAGGTTCAAAGTTCTCTTCACCAGGATCCTGCTCCAAATTACCTGAGGATAGTTTCTGTTTGGGTGTCTCCTAGTTTGCATAGCTTTTCTTACTTTCTTGAGTGGCATGTCTCGGTTCAGAGTGGTAGGGATGGACCGATAGCCCAAGAATTCCTGTCACATGTATTGCTGCTTTTCATATGATCACTTGGTCTCTTTTTTCTAGAAAAAGACTACTCATTTTATAAATTCATTCTCAAGGTTTAAATATCACTTCCTTTTTTTAATTAAATTTATTGGGGTAACATTGGTTAATACAATTATATAATTTTTAGGTGTACATTATCATTTGACATATGTATATTCTATTGTGTGTTTACCACCCAAAGTCCAGTTTCCTTTGGCTACCATATGTTTGACCCCTTTAACCCAAATCACCATCCCCCAATCCCCCTTTATCTGATTCCCTTTACCTTGACTACCTTCACCCTCCTCCCTCACCCTACTACTAACCACTACTCCATAGTTCTCTGGTAACCACTAGTCCATAGACCACGACCATGAGTTTCTGTTTGTTTGCCCTGCTCATTTGTTGCTTTTAGATTTATATACCACATATAAGTGATATCATGTGATTTTCAACATTTTCTGTCTGGCTAATTTTGCTTAGCATGATTATCTCGAAGTCCATCCATATTGTCGCAAATGGCAGTATTTCATCTCTACTTATGGCTGAGTAATATTCCATTGTATATATGTACCACAGCTTCTTTAGTCTATCATCTATCATAGAACACTTCGGTTGCTTCCATGCCCTGGCCACTGCGAATTATGCTGCTGTGAACATCAGTGTGCAAATATCTTTATGGATATGAGTTTTCAAGTCTTTGGGTAAATCCCCAGTAGAAGGATTGCTGGATCATATGGTAGATCAATTCTTAGTTTTTTGAGGAACCTCCATACTGTTTTCCATAGTGAGTGCACCAATTTACATTCCCACTGTCAGTATATAAGAGTTTTTATTTTTCCCCACAGCCTCTCCAACACTTGTTATTACTTGTGCTATTGGTAATAGTCATTCTAAAAGGTGCGAGATGATATCTCATTGTAGTTTTGATTTGCATTTCAC
>NW_006439189.1:2674459-2675826 GCF_000325575.1 Pteropus alecto
CCGTTGAGGTCAAATTCATAAAATCCTCTTTAAGTCCAAGTTCCCTAAGTTTAGTTCCTGTTTTTCTTTTTCTATGCATTTTATTGTTTCGGGTCTTATATTCAAGTCCTTAATCCATTTTGAGTTAATTTTGGTGTGTGGTGATAGACAACAGTCTAGTTTCATTCCTTTGTAGTTAGCTTTCCAGTTTTCCCAGCACCATTTATTAAAGAAGTTTTCCTTTCTCCACTGTATGTTTTTCTTTATTGTCGAAAATTATTTGCCCATATAAATATTGGTTTACTTCTGTACTCTTGATTCTGTTCCACTGGTCTGTGTGTCTGTTTTGCTGCCAATACCATGCCGTTTTGAGTACTATCGCTTTGTAGTATAATTTGAAGTCAGGCAGAGTGATGCCTCCAGCTTCGGTTTTTTTTTCAGGATGGCTTTGGCAAATCGGGGTCTTCTGTGCTTCCAGACAAATCTGATATATTTTTTCTATTTTTAAAAAAAATTCAGGTGAGATTTTGTTGGGGATTGCATTAAATCTGTATAATGCTTTAGGTAATATGATCATTTTAACTAAGTTGAATCTTCCAATTCAAAAACACAGAATATTATTTCCATTTCTTTGTATCTTCTATTTAACTTAATAGAGTCTTGTAGTTTTCATTATATAGGTCCTTCACATGTTTCGTTAGATTTATTCCTAGGTATTTTACTCTTTTTGTTGCAATTACAAAAGGAATTATTTTTTCCACTTTTTTATCTGACACTACATTATTAGAGTATAGGAAAGCTATGCATTTTTGAACGTTGATTTTGTATGGAGAGACTTTATTGTATTTGCTTATTGTTTCTAGCAGTGTTCTTGTGGAATCTTTAGGGTTTTCTATATAGAGAATCATGTCATGCACAAATAATGCCAGTTTGACTTCTTCGTTTTTTATTTGGATGCTGTTTATATCTTTCTATTATCTGATTGTACTCACTAGGAACTCCAATGATATACTGAATAACTGGTGATAGTGGAAATCCTTGCCTTGTACCTGATCTTAGAGGAAAAGTTTTTAGTTTTTCACCATTAAGTATAATGTTGGCTGAGGTTTTGTCATATATGGCCTTTATTATGTTAAGATACTTTCCTTCTATATAGATTTTGTTAAGTGTTTTGATCATAAATGGATGCTGTATCTTGTTGAAGGCTTTTTCTGCATCTATTGATATGATCATATGCTTCCTATTTTTTAAATTGTTTATGTGGTGTATCACATTAATTAATTTGTGTATTTTGAACCATCCCCATGCTTCTGGCAAGAAGCCCACTTGATCGTGGTGTATAATCTTTTCAATATGTTGCTGTATTCGATTCGCTAGTATCTTATTTC
>NW_006439189.1:2677671-2679446 GCF_000325575.1 Pteropus alecto
GTATTTTTTTTTTGGTTTTTTTGTCATTTTGTTTTAGGTGAACTGACCCCTTTCAGTATTTCCTATAATGTGGGGCTCGTATTGGAGAATTCCCTCAATTTTTGTATGTCTGGAAACGTCTTTACTTCTGTTTCATATCTAAAGGAGAGCTTTGCTGGATACATTATTCTAGGCTGGTAGTTCTTTTCACTTAATAGTTTAAATATTTGATTCCATTCCTTTCTGGCTTGTAAGGTTTGTGCTGAGAAGTCCAATGATAATCTAATGGGTCTTCCTTCATAAGTTACCGGTTTTTTTCCTCCCTGGCAACCCTGAGAATTCTGTCTTTGTCATTTATTTTTGATAATTTTAATACAACGTGTCTTGGTGAAGGCCTTTTTGGGTTGAGAAAATTGATGTTCTGCTGACTTCTTGAATTTCAAGCCCCAGATCATTCCTTATATTTAGTCAATTTGAGAAATTCTCATCAACTATTTGTCTGAAAATGCTTTCTAATCTCTGTTCCTTTTCTTCACGTTCAATAATGCTCATTATTCTTATGTTTCCTCTCCTGATAGTATCAGCTAGTTCTTGAATTTCTCTTTCATTATTTTTCATTCTTCAGTTTGTCTCTTCTTCCTTCTGATTTATTTCTAGATTTCCGTCTTTGATATTGCTGATCCTTTCCTTCAATTGGTCGACTCTATTTCTCAAGCTTGCTATTCCATTTTTCAACTCTTACAGGGTATTTTTTTTTTTAATCTCCAGGAGATCTATTCTATTCTTTTTGAGGATTTCAGTCTCCTTGCTCTGCTCATCTAGTTGTTTTTCAATTTCTGAAATTGTTAATATGACTCGTTTTGGAACACACTGAGTTTTTTCAGAAGTATCATCCTGAAGTCTTTGTCATTTAAGTTGCATATTTCTATGTCTATAAGCTTATTTTCTGGAGATTTTTCTCTTTTTTCCGAGATGCCTTGTCACCTCGGTTATTCATTGTGTTTAATGGACTATTTTTCCACCTGTTCATTAATGGAAATGTATTTTGCTTTTTTTCCAGAAAGAAGATTTATTATATCGTCTCTCTTTAGCCTGTTGCGAAGAAGGTGCTTTTCTTTTGGTTTCCAGTAGGTGGCGTCTGAGCCTCTTGCGTCCCTGATTTATATAAAGCTTAAAAAATTCCCTTTTATTTTCTGATAGATATTTAATCATGCTCGTTACTCTCAGTTTCAGTCCCTGTCAGTATTAGCAACAGTTTGGGTAGCGTTTGTTTGGGCTCCGTAGTGTTTGGTCTTGGAGGATATGGGGGGAGGGGCCCTCTGGGTTGTGGGTTGGGGGCTGTGGCTCATCCTCGGTTTGCAACCGTGATGGGTAAAAATCAACTCTTGTTTCTCTGCCGGCCGCTTCTCTGCTTTCTGCCCTGATGACTAGGCCCTACAGCCAGCTGGCCACGGGGAGTTCACCACCTTCCCAGGCAGGGCTGTACAGGGAACTTGCCGCAGGAATTTGCAGTTCCTTCTCTCACCCTCCTCCTGAGGGGAACTCTGGCAGCTTCAATAGGCAGCTTCTTTATTTCTCCCAGTCCACCACCCGTGGTTCTGACCTATGGGAACTCTTATGAGTAGATTCCACACTCAGACATGCTGGTGTGCAGTTTGGGTGGTTTTTGTTGAGTTTTAGATGTTCAGCTTATTTTTGTTTCAAGGGGAGAGAACTGAGGATGTCTCTCACTCCGCCATGTTTCCAAAAATCCTAAATATCATTCTATTCTTCAAGTCTTCCCTGTTGATTAAATA
>NW_006439189.1:2679612-2692569 GCF_000325575.1 Pteropus alecto
TCTTCATCTTCAGTCACTCTATACCTGATGCAATGTGTTTACGCAACTTGTATGGACTTTCAGTTTCAAATTTGTCACAGTTCCCTAAGTATTCTCTAAAGCCAGGAATGTTCTCTGAGAGTACATTTCTATCTCTTCCTATAGTGTAGATATCCATCAGCCCAGGATTCCTAATAATAATCTCCAATAAAATCTTAAAAAATGCAATCTAATTGTTCTTAGGCTTCAGCTTCCTGTGTATATTAGAGATAATAAATAAACATTAAAATTTGAATTTCACTCACAAGTAATACCTACTTATTGATGTACGACCTTTTCAAGATCTACCATAGTGATTTCTGAAAATTTCCATGTTTCTTACTTATGCTCAGGTACAAGTCACCTTCTGCTCCCACCTTGTTGATATTTTCTGCCTGTGAGCCTATTTATTAATGGAGGTGCTTACTTAGAGTACTACCTCTCAGTATTCTTTAAAAATGAGAGGACTGCATCTCTCCCAACTCTCCATTTCACTCTGTCTCTTGATCTTGAAAAGATGTTTATGCCCAAAGTCTCACAAAAACTCTTACTGAAATAAAAAGAGTCCTTTCAGTTTCTACTTGTAGAATATTTCTGCATAGTGGTCAGGTGGAGTCCCTGTAGCAAGCTCTTTGGAGGGCCATACTGTTCTCTCCATCTCCAGTTACTCCAGAGGAAACAGGCCCTGTTCCAATAGGCTCACACATAAATTTCTTCTTGTTAACCCCTTTCATCAGGAAATTGGGAGTAGAAACAGATGTTATCAGCTAAAAACTCATCTCAAACTCAGACCAGCCAAAACCAATATGCTATTATTCCTCTTAAAGATGGTATACACATCATTTTTATTGCATTTGGAAAGTGATGTGCTAAAAATGAACAACTGAACTTGTTAATGTCATTGAGTATAGATGTAAATTTATCCATTCAAGAAATATTTATTGAGTGCCTTCCATGGGTCAGGATATTTTGGTGAACTGGAAATAAAACAAGACACAATCCACTCTTACACAAACCATATCTATACTAGCTTATCTCAATAATGGTACTTCCATGCCTTCTACAGAAATTTGGAGAGCAGGCATTCCTAACTTGAAGAAAGCTGTCATTTTCTGATACCGTACAGCTACTCTATCATGTGACTATAAATTTATGCTGTGAATGGCTTTCAACAAATATGAACTCTAAATTGTCTTCATCAAAATGCAATTGAATATATGCCATTGCACAAATGCATATATTTCTGTTCAATCCTTCAGTGTGCTATAATAATGTTCTACCTTCTTTTCTTTTTCTTTTTTCATTCAGGCGTATCAGTTCCTATCCTAGTGATTGGACTGAGAGATGAAGACAAAGTGTTTGTCAGTAACACCACCTGCGTGCTGAATGACCCAAATTTCGTTCTTATTGGGTCCTTCGTAGCTTTCTTCATACCGCTGACCATCATGGTGATTACGTACTGCCTGACGATCCACGTTCTTCGCAGACAAGCTCTGATGTTACTGCACGGCCACACCGAGGAACCACCCGGAATAAGCCTGGATTTCCTGAAGTGCTGCAAGAAAACCACCGATGAAAACTCTGTAAACCCTAACCAAGATTTGAACCCACGCGGAAGAAAGAAGAAAGAAAGACGTCCTCGGGGCACCATGCAAGCTATCAACAATGAACGGAAAGCATCGAAAGTCCTTGGCATTGTTTTCTTTGTGTTTCTGATCATGTGGTGCCCGTTTTTTATTACCAATATTCTGTCAGTTCTTTGTGGGAAAGCATGTAATCAAAAGCTCATGGAAAAACTTCTGAATGTGTTTGTTTGGATTGGCTATGTTTGTTCAGGAATTAATCCTCTGGTGTACACTCTTTTCAACAAAGTTTACCGAAGGGCTTTTTCCAACTACTTGCGTTGCAATTATAAGGCAGAAAAAAAGCCTCCTGTCAGGCATATGCCAAGAGTTGCTGCCACTGTGTTGTCTGGGAGGGAGCTCAATGTTAACATTTACCGGCACACCAATAAACCAGTGATAAAGAAAGCTATTGACAATGAGCACGAGATAGAGATGCAAGTTGAGAATTTGGAGCTACCAGTCAATCCCTCCAATATAGTTAGTGAAAGGATTAGTAATGTGTAAGAAAGAGCAGCAGAGTCTTTTCCTACAGTAAAGCTACAAATGTAGGAAAATGATCTATTATTTTTCTGTTGGTCATAACTAATGTAAATATTGCAGTCTGGAAAAAAAGTGTTTTTTTATGTATATAGCTTTGCAACCCTGTATTTTATGATCATTCATACAATAGTGAGATTTAGGGTCCTATATTTGCTGTTTATAATAGATGAGAATAACTTATTTTGATTCTTTGATGCATAAAGTACTGATTTTTCTCTTTCCTTTCCTCCCTCCTTCTCTTTCTCTCTGTCTTCTTTCTCTTTCTTTTGTGCATAAGGAAATGTTCATCTCAGGTGGCATTTGCAGGAGACCAGAATGATGCACAAGACAATGGTTATATTTCACCCACACCAAAATTAATAAATTCAGCAAAATCTTTTTCCAGGTTAACAGTAAATATAACACTTTAAATTCTTGCTGTGCTGTAATCATCTACACACATACACACAGTAAGATACTCTACCACATATACTCTATCACATCTATTAGTGAGTCAAAGGCAAAACAGCTTTGTTGTCACATATGGGGCAAAATTTGACATTGTCAGAATGTTGCATTGGTATTTTACTGCAATGTCTGTTCCAAAACATAGTGATATTTTAACATAGCAGCTGGTTAACCAGGACTACAGAAGTGGAAGGATGATACGAGATATATCCACCAATAGCTTTTCACTTCTTGAAGACAATGTTCAAATTCTAATTATAATTACAAGCAAATTGAAATTAGTGTTTTCATTCTGGTCCTTAGTAGATACCTAATTCCGTAATTAAACTGAGAAAGAGAGCTCAGATTTATTTCACAATCCAGGATTCAACATTTATTGGGTATTGATCGCAGGATCCTGGAAATTTGTATGCTACACACAAAGTGAAATTACCATTTTTGAACCTTATTAAAACAATTTCTTAATTATGGTACCTCTATCTATAGGACCTAATTTAGTAGTCCATTTTTGAGTAAAATTTGCATTGGAAGCATAGATGATCAAAATCTTGGGAGCATCACTTGATTAAGGACTACAGAATTAAGCCCTTAGAATGTGAAAAAAAATAACTAAAAAGAAATTGTTACTGAATTATAGAAATAACAGAAATATAGAGTTTCCATTTGGATGTTAAACAAAATTTATCTCATTTTTAGATCCTTCCAAACTCTCTAGTGCAGGAAAAGGCTGCAGCTAATTTGTAAAAGTGGTAAGCTCTTCACTGTACTGCAATTATGTACCAGAAGTTTAAATCTTTGTTAAAATATAGTGTCATGTTACAATAAGTGTTACCATTGTTTCACTTATGAGCCTACTGCTCTCTAAGAATTCAGTACCATTTACTAGTTTGTTAACTATGAAAAGTTTTCAAGTATTACTAAAATCAGACCATTAAATCTATGCCGAATATACAAGTGTTTTCAGTAACTGTATTTCCATGTGTGTCTATTTCACACAGCTATAGATCAATTTCTGAAGAATTCATAATGCTATTTCTTATGCCTGACAGTTACTTACACACCTTAGAGGGTGCTTCTCAGTATCCTGAAATTGGTGAAGGCAGAATCTGGATTTCTAAAACCCTGATCTGTGTCCTCAGCACACAGCATAGATAAATCCAAACAGTCTGCCATAGGGGCAGTGGGAGAGCTGCTGTATTTGAGGAAACTCATACAGTCTCTACTTGATTTGCAACACTGCCAAATCTCAGTCAGTCGCTTGAGCACGCTCAATTATAACATGAAAATAATGTCTACCTGCCTGTTAGCTCTGTTGAACTGCATGTTAAAACAATTAGATGAAATTGAATGGGATGATCTGATTCTTATTGAAATGAAAATGTCTGAAGAAATACAGCATGCATTGAGCATGGACGTACAGATGGTGTCCTGCATGTATGCCATGTATGTTGCATGAATCTATCGATTTGTATTAATGTAAGGCAGAGTAGGCGATATCAAAAGGACTGAAAATCCTTCAGCAGTCCTTAAAAAGACAACACATTCAGATCTGAAATATTGTGAGTATTAGAAAAAATTGGAAACATCTGATTTCTTAACTATCAGGGCAAGCTCATAGCACATGTTTTACAAAGAAACAAAACATAAACCACAATTTTCAAAAGCACTAGCAATAAGTTGAATGATAATAGCTTATAGCACATTTGTTAATAATTCTTATGTCATCAAGTAGCAGTACTTAATAGTACCCAACAGAGTAATTATTCTCAAATTGTGTGCTATTCATAAGTTCTGTGAGTTTGGTATGAAACAAATATACTCATTTGGATATAAATCTTACAGTTAAATGTTAAATCTACAATTTTTTATAAATGTTTTAAAAAGTCTATGTGGTAAATATAAACATGGTGAGTTTACTGTCAAACAAATTATTTTGATGTGCTATTACATATGCATATCTGTTTAAGACACATGCAACAGACTGCCTTATATGATTTCCTATAAATTTTCTCCTTCATTATATGGTACTTTCTTGGCAAAGAGTTGTCTTATTCCTGATTCCTGTATGTTATCCACTCCAAGTTTTTGTGATACTTCCTATTAATTTATTAAATTTATTAAATGTTGGCTATTATAGCATATGCCATTTTCCCCCCTGCATCTTTTGAGGGGAAAATATAGCACTTTGCTTCATTTTCTTTGAAAATGAATTTTTATTCTGTAAAATAAATTCACAAACACGACCAGAAAATATCACTCTTCTAATTAATTCTGCATGCACTCAAATACTACAACGCCAGAGGAAAGACAATTAAGAGGTGTAAACATCAAAAATAATATTAAAATGCTATTATTGATTACTCATGAGCAGAATAACTCTGCTCTCAAATTATCTTATCTTCCTTAACCTGAGTAGGGACTTGGATGGCTCACATACTTTCCTTGCTATAGGTATCATTAGTACCTTATTCCCACCAGACTCTAAACTCCCCAAGAACAGAAAGGACCATGTCTACCTTGTTGATAGTTTTACCTCCGATAGATAGTGGCCACTTCACATTCAGGAGGTATGTATTGAGCATCAATAATTATGGGCCTCGTATTACACTTTCCTGTTTCCAAAATGAGCCTTACTAATACTCTCTTACTACTCGCTATTCACTTATGCAGTGTGGTATGATCACCTTAACTTACTCTATCCTAAATGGCTTTCAATATCTTTGCAATCATCAGGGCATTATACTAAGTTGCTCTGTTCCTCTAAACCTGGAGCCAGGTATGACAAAATACATTGGCCTTTTCTTTCAACGTGTATACCTTCTTGATGCTGGATGAGCCTAAGTGATACTGGCATGAATTCGGTACCCTGAGATAAAAGCAAGAATACTTCACTTCTTTGCAACTGTGCCTAGGTTGATTCCAAAGAGGGAGTCAAGAGATAAAGGTTGATTGGGATTTCCAGGAGGGGGTCAAGATGGCAGATTAGGCATAAACAGGGTTTGCATCCTCTCAGGTAAGCATTAAAATTACAAACAAAAAATAAAAAATAATCAACATGGAGAATCACCTGAAGTCCAGCAGATCATAACTCATACATTTGCTAATATAAAGAAGGAGCCACATTGAAGCCAGTAGGAGGGACAAAGTCGCAATTTGAGCTGGACCCTCACACATGTGTGGTGGTGGAGCACTGGAGGGAGAGTGAGGCTGTAGAGGCCCTCCTGAAGGAGAAGGGGATCCTAGCTCCATAAGGGAACTCACCAGCCCAATTTTTTTGGGAACTCCTCCTCACCAGAGGAGTTCCCAAAAAAATTGACTGTAAAAATCAGACAGGATTCTAGCTGTCTAGGTGAGGCAGAAAGAGACTGAAATCCCACACATCCCATTAAAGGGCCCACACATAGCCTCTCTAGCTTGCACTCACGAGGGCACTGATGGTGGAATGGAGGCTCAGGCAAGATTCATATGAGGAAAGACTGCATTACCTGGTGCCGGAACAAGGGATGCACAGGAAGTCCATTGTGCCTTAGTCAAGGCCCCCCTACAGGGCAGTCTACAAATCGACAGTGCCAGCTGGCCTGTGCAGATCCCTCCCCCAACACAGCCAATTCTGAAGCTACACTGGCCTGAGGAGATCAAACCCACCCCACCCAACCTGCATATTGCCTGGGGAAGCTTGTTGTTGGCTGCTGACAATTCCCTGACCCTCTCCAGAACCAAACTTTCCTCACAGGCAGCAGACCTCAACCAGCACTGTTAGTGCATTTTGGGGACATTTTCATGCTGCCAACATGAGCCTGGGCAGATTGCGGGGAGTTATGGGCCAGTTCCAGACAGCAACTGGTCTTACTGTGATCTGTGACTTTTGTGGGAACACATGGGCAGACAAAGGAGTTGAAACAAGACTGAAGCTGTATTGGGATGATTTCCCTAAGATTCCTGTTCACCCAACCCACAAATTGTCCACTAAAGCCTTTTGACAGGCAGCGCCCTCTGCCCTGCCCCTTTTCCAGGGTTGTGCATTTTTCTCAGTCAATAGACCTTGGCTAGTGCAGTGAGCACATTTCAGGGAAATCGGCTGCAGATAAACCCCTGCTGCCTCCACAAGCTGCAATATCTCTTGGAGGGGATCACAAGGGCCTATAAGACCGCCCCAGACAGCAGCTGATCTCACTGTGATCTGTGACTACAGCAGGAAAGTGCAGGCACAGAAATTGCAGCAAAACTGAAGCTGTACTGGCCTGATGGCCTTTGGCTCCCTGAGATCTCGCTTCACCCAAGCCAAAAAGTGCTTGCAGCATGGTGACAGGCAGTTGCCACTGCCCTACTCCAATCCGTAGCTGCGTATTCTGTGTAAGTAACAGATGTCAGATATCACAGTAAGCAAATTTCAGGGGAAACAGTAAAGAGCAGATCACTCCTGCTAGCATGAGATACAATACAGCTTGGGCAAATCACAGGGGTTAGTGGGCCCACCCCAAATGGCAGTAGGCCTCGCAGTGATATGTGACTTTTGTGAGAGCCCAAAGTCACATTGTTGGCAGCAAAGCTGGTGCCATATAGGCTTGACAGCTTTGTGTCTCGTTGAGACACCACCCCACCTAACCCACAAATTACCAGTGGCAAGGCTGTTCCCAGGCAACCTAGGCACTCCCTGTGCTTTCCTTTGGACATGAATTCAAACCAAATAACAGCGCTCAATGTAGGTGTCACATGCAAAAACCATGCATCTGGGAGAAGCTCTCGATGGTAGACCACAAACCCATGACCAGGAGCTTCAGTAATTCTTGAACAGATCTCGGGTGTTTGCAGGTCAGAAGTGGCCTTGCTGCAAACTGAGACATGTTTAGGGAGACACAGAGACAGCACTGGCATTTAAATTGACCCAGGTGACTCCTTAGGTCTCCTCGCTCAGAGGCTCTTCCAGTTGCAAAGTCTCACGGGCAACTGACAGGCACTCTAAGACCTTGAGTAGCACTGCTCCTTCTGCTAAACTGCCCTAGGCCCAGAACTGGAGGTAACCGAACTGTGTCCTACAGCGTTGTCTTTCCCGCATACATATATATCTAGCATAGGCAGCAACCATCTGCAGATCACTTGGTAGCTCTTAACAGGTAGCCCTGAGCAATCAAAGGCCATCACTGACATTGGCCAACTGGGGAGCCCCTTCAAAGGGGCCACAGAACCAATACGTCCAGAGGGTGGCACTAGACCACAACAGAGCAATTCCTGACTTGCCCCATAAGTGGTACACACAAAGAGTGGTCTCAAAAAGTGCACAACCCTGCTCGGACAAATCCTACTCAGTGTGGTCAGCCCCCATATAGCAACTCATACCTTTCGGGCAGGGCCAGTTCCCACAATTAGTCAGTCCAAGAGTTAATCCCATCCACTGAGCTACTAACACCAATAAAGCCTTAGCCCAACAGAGTATCACACATAACCTGCACAAAGATCACGTCCAGAGTCCATGGCACAAGTGATTATGGAGAGTGTGCCTGGGCCACACAAGACCCCTTCCACACAAAGCTATCTGACCAAAGCTGAGAGAGGAAACAAACCATACTACAGAAATGAACACAGAGAGGCTAATAAAATGAGAAAACAAAGAAACATGCCACAAATGAAACAACAGGAGAAAACTCCAGAAAATAAGCTAAATGAAATGGAGGCAAGCAACCTATCAGAGACAGGGTTTAAAATATTGGTTAAGGATACTCAATGAACTTAGGGGGAGAATGTATGAGGTCAATGAGAACCTCAACAGAGAGATAATAATCATAAAAAAGTACATAGAACCCATAAAAATGAACCAGACAGAAATGAAGAATACAATAACTGAAATGAAGAATACACTAGAAGGATTCAAAAGTAGATTGGACAAAGAATAAAACTTAATCACTGAACTAGAAACAAGGTAGCAGAAAACACCCAATTGGAACAGCAAAAATAAAAAAATATTTTTTTTTTAAAAATGAGGATAGTTTAAGAGACCTCTGGGACAACATGAAGCATAACAATATGTGCGTCATATGAGTAACAGAGGGAGAAGACAGAGAGCAAGAGATTGAGAATCTATTTGAAGAAATAATGACAGAAAACTTTCCTAACCTGGCAAAGGAATTAGACATACAAGTTCAGGAAGCACAAAGAGTCCCAAACAAGAGGAATTCAAACAGACCCTTACCAAGATACATCATAATTAAAATGCCAATGGTCAAAGACAAAGAAAGAATCTTAAAAGCAGCAAGAGAAAAGCAGCTAGTTACTTACAAGGGCACCCCCATAAGAATGTCTGCTCATTTTTCAACAAAAATTTTGCAAGCCAGAAAGGACTGGCAAGAAATATTTAAAGCTATGAAAAAAAAGAAAAAAAGAAAAAAAAAGAATCTACAACCATGAACACTCTACTCATCAAGGCTTTCAATTAAAATGGAAGGTGAGATATAGAGCTTCTAGGACAGCAAAAAGCTTAATGAATTCATCACCAAGAAGCCAATATTAAAAGAAATGTTAAAAGGATTTCTGTAAAAAAAAAAAAAGAAGGGATAAAAAATACAAATAATAAAATGGCAATAACTATGTACCTATTAATAATTGCTTTAAATGTAAATAAACTAAATGCTCCAATCAAAAGACATATGGTAGCTGAATGGAAAAGAAAACAAGATCCATGTATATGCTAGCTGCAAAAGACCTACTTCAGATCAAGTGACACCCACAGACTGAAAGCTGAGATAGTAATACTTATTAGTCAAAAGATAATCTAAAACAAAGGCTATAGTAAAAGACAAAGAAGGACATTACATAATGATAAAGGAATCAATACATCAAAAGGACATAACTCTATTAAACATAAATGCACCCAATGCAGATAGCTGACTCCTGTGTTGTGCTTGGAGGTACCTTGAGAAGCCAAGCCATGAACCAAGGCCGGTGGCCACTATTGACAGGCATGGGACTGTTCATCAAGAGGTGTGGGACACATTGAGGCCAGATGCTGTTTCTTTGGGTTTTGTGAGCCTTTGAGATATTTTAGAAAAGTCTGCAGCAATGGCCAAGACAGGCCATTTATATGGAGTAAACCACTGAAGACTGCTTGTCTGGGCCTGCAAGCTGGGAGAGGCGGAGTCTTAAGAAATCACCTGGGCAGAGCAACCTACGTTATTCAGGTTGATGAAGACTTAGATATGATGGCCACTTGAAGAGGGGAGGTCTCAACCAAGGAACAGTGGATACTGCCAGTACTTCTGTCTGGGAGAAAGCTGCCCTCCAGCCCTCGCCCTGAAGCCCAATAGCTCAGTATCTCCTCGTATGTCCCTAGCACTCCATGAGCAGTTGCCCCAGTGCTGGAGCTCAGACTGAGTGAGTCCATCAGTGAGCAAGTCCTGGTGCAGGCACTTTAAGAGGAAGGTCTGCAAGTCACGCAACCCTCTATCTCACTCAGCCACAATCTCTCCTGTTTTTTCACAGCCAAGGGTCGTGAGAACTTCTCTTCCTGGTACTGGAACCCTGGACTGGGGAGCTCTGTGTGGCACTGGAAGCCCATGCTCCTCAAGGTGGGAGACGAATTTGCAGCTAAGATAAACCTGCAGATTCACGACAACCACACGCGGTTGTGGGACCAGGTCGTTTCAAGTTTCCACCTCTTCTGTACGTCCCAAGGTGTAGAACTTCTGTTCAGCCAGACCTCAGGAGATTGCCAATGATGGGTGCTCTATAGTTTTGTTATAGTCTTGATGTGTTTGTGAGAGGAGCAGTGCACAGTATCTACCTTCTACATTATTTTCTGCTTGTTTTTATTTTAATCTTTCTAGTGTTTTTTATAATTTGTTAAGTTTATTGGGGTAACATGGGTTAATACAATATATAATTTTCAGGTGTACATTATAATTTGACATCTGTGTATTCTATTGTGTGTTTACCACCCAAAGTCCAGTTTCCTTCAGCTACCATATATTTGATCCCTTTTACCCACTTCACCCTCCCCCTAATCCCTTATATTTTACCTCTTTTAACCGTCTACCTACACCTTCCTCACTGACCTACTACCCTCTGGTAACCTATAGGTTACCAGTCTATAGGCTATGTCCATGAGTCTCTGTTTGTCTGTCCTGTTCATTTGTTGCTTTTAGGTTTATATCCCACATATAAATCTAAAAGCAACAAATATATCATGTGATTTTCGACTTTTTCAGTCTGGCTTATTTCGCTTAGCATGATTAGCTCGAGTTCCATCCATGTTGTCACAAATGGCAGTATTTCATCTCTTCTTATAGCTGAGTAATATTTCATTGTATATATGTACCACAGCTTCTTAGCCAGTCAACTGTTGTAGGACACTTCAGTTGCTTCTATGTCCTGGCCACCATGAATGATGATGTTATAAACATCAGTGTGCAAATATCTTTTCAGATATGAGTTTTCAAGTCCTTGGGGTAAATACCCAGTAGAGGGATTGCTGTGTCATATGGTAGATCAATTCATAGTTTTTGGAGGAACCTCCATACTGTTCTCCATGTTAGCTGTACCAATTTGCAATCCCACCAG
Source organism: Pteropus alecto (assembly GCF_000325575.1). Lineage (NCBI taxonomy): Eukaryota > Metazoa > Chordata > Mammalia > Chiroptera > Pteropodidae > Pteropus > Pteropus alecto. Next base: position 2,690,793 of record NW_006439189.1, read on the forward strand.
CAGCATATGAGGGTTCCTTTTTCTTCGCATCCTCTCCAAACTTTATTATTACTTGTCCTGTTAATTATAGCCATTCTAACAGGTGTGAGATGGTATCTCATTGTGGTTTCGATTTGCATTTCCCTAATGGCTAGCAATATAGAGCATCTTTTTATACAGATGTTGGCCATTTGTATGTCCTTTAGGGAAAAGTGTCCGTTAAAGTCTTCTGACCATTTTTTAAGTGGATCACTTGTTTTGTTGTTGTTGTTATTAAGTTGTATGAATTATTTGTGTATTTTGGATATTAGGCTCTTATCAGAGCTGTTGCTTGCAAATATATTTTCCCGTTTGAATTGTTGTCTCTTTACCTTGATGACAGTTTCTTTCACTGTGCTGAAGATTTTTTAGTTTGATGTTGTCCTATTCATTTATTTTCGGTTTACTTCCCTTGCTATTGAGGTCAAATTCGTAAAATCCTCTTTAGGTCCAAGGTCCTTGAGTTTAGGTCCTTTGTTCACTTCTCTGCATTTTATTGTTTCAGGTCTTATATTTAGGTCCTAAGTTCATTTTGAGTTAGTTTTGGTGTGTGGTGATAGACAACGTTCTAGTTTCACTCTTTTGCTGGTGGCTTTCCAGTTTTCCCACCATTTATTGAAGAGAAGGTCCTTTTTTCCACCGTATGTTTCTGACTTTCTGTCAAAAATTATTTGTCCATATAAACATGGGTTTATTTCTGAAATCTAGATTCTGTTCCCCATGACTGTGCATCTGTATTTTTGCCAATACCATGCTGTTTTGATTACTGTCGCTTTGTAGTATAATTTGAAGTCGAGCAGATTGATGCCTCCAGCCTCGTTCCTTTTACTCAGGAGGGCTTTGGCAAATCAGGATCTTTTGTGCTTCCATACAAATCTGATAATTCTTTGTTCTATTTCTTTAAAAAATGCTGATGGGATTTTGATGGGGACTGCATTAAATCTGTATAATGCTTTAGGTGATATGGTCATTTTAACTATGTTGATTCTACCAATTCAAGAACACAGAATACCTTTCCATTTCTTTGTATCTTCTTCAATTATTTTTAATAGGGTCTTGAAATTTTCATTATATAGCTCCTTCGCTTGTTTCGTTAAATTTATTCCTAGGTATTTTATTGTTTTTGTTGCAATTGCAAAAGGGATTAATTTTTCCACGTCTTTTTCTGTCACTTCATTATTAGAGTATAGAAAAGCTATGAATTTTTGAATGTTGATTTTGTATCCAGAGATTTTACTGTATTTGTTTATTGTTTCTAATAGTGTTCTTGTGGAGTCTTTAGGGTTTTCTATATAGAGGATCATGTCATCCACAAATAGTGACAGCTTGTCGTCTTCGTTTTCTATTTGGATGCCATTTATATTTTTCTCTTGTCTGATTGCACTTGCTAGGACTTTCCAATGTTATATTGAATAAGAGTGGCGATAGTGGAGAGCCTTGCCTTGTTCCTGATCTTAGAGGGAAGGTTTTTAGTTTTTCGCCATAAAGTATAATGTTGGCTGAGAGTTTGTCATAGATGGCCTTTATTATATTAAGGTATTTTTCTTCTATACTGATTTTGTTAAGTGTTTTGATTATAAATGAATGCTGTATCCTGTTGAAGGCTTTTTCTGCATCTATTAGGATCATATGATTCTTATTTTTTAATTCGTGTATGTAGTGTATCACATAAATTGATTCTTATCTGTTGAATCGTTCCTGTACCCCTGGGATGAAGCCCACTTAGTAGTGGTGTATAATCTTTTAATATGTTGTTATA
>NW_006439189.1:2692755-2694503 GCF_000325575.1 Pteropus alecto
TAGTGAGTCTAGCCAGGGGGTTGTCAATTTTATTAACCTTCTCAAAGAACCAGCTCTTTGTTGCATTTATTTTTTCTATCTTTTGTTTTGTTTTCAATTTCATTTATTTCTGCTCTACTTTTGATTATTTCTTTCCTTCTGCTGAATTTAGGCTTCATTTGCTCTTCCTTTTCCAGTTTTTTTTAAGATGAGGCATTCGGTTGTTTATTTGGGCTTATTCTTGTTTCTGGAGATAGGCCCGTAATGATATGAACTTTCCTCTTATGACTGCTTTTGCCATATCCCAAAAGTTTTGATACGTTTTACTATTTTTTATCATTTGTTTCTATGTATCTCTTGATCTTTCTTTTTATTTCTTCTGTGACCCAGTTATTCTTCAGTAGCATGTTGTTTAATCTCCATGTATTTGTGTTAAGTTTGCTTTCTTTTTGCAGTTGATCTTTAATTTCAAAGCTTTATGATCAGAGAATATGGTTGGTATGAGTTCAACCATCTTATATTTGTTGAGGCTATGTCTGTGTCCCAGTATGTGGTCGATCCTTGAGAATGTTCCATGTGCACTAGAGAGGAATGCATAAAAATCTGTTTTGGGATGGAAGGCTCTGTAAATGTCGATTATGTCCAGTTGGTCTAATTTGTCATTTAAGGATGTGATTTCATTATTTATTTTCTGATTGAATGATCTGCCAATATCGACAGTGGGGTATTTAGGTTCCGTACTACATAGTGTTTTGGTCTGTTTCTCCCTTTAGTTCTGTTTGTAATTGATTTACATATTTTGGGGCTTCCTTATTGGGAGCATAGATATTAATAAATGTCTTCGTGGTGCATGATTCATTTTATCATTATGATGTGTCCCTCAGTATCTTTCTTTACCATTTTTACTTCGAAGTCTATTTTGTCCGATATTAATGCTGCTATTCCTGTTTTTCTATGAATGCCATTTGCTTGAAATATCATTTTCCACTCTTTCACTTTGAGTCTATATTTGTCTTTGGAGCTTTGATGTGTCTCCTGGAGGCAACATATTGTTGGATTTTGTTTTGTGATCCATTATCCAACTCTGTGTCTTTATTGATAAGTTCAGTACATTTATATTTAGGGTAATTATTTAAATATGAGGTCTTCTTATACCTATTTTATCTTTTGCTTTCTATTAGCTCAGTGTATCCATTGCTTCCTTGTCCTTTGTGTTTCTGTTTTCTTTTCTTTTGGTTGTCTTTTGGGATTTTCTCTATGGTTCTTGTTTTATATTATATACTTCTGTTCTGAATCTTTGGTGTGTGGTTACCATTACAAATATGTAAAGGATAGTTATTTATATACAGTCATTCCTTTCCTTCTGCGGGTAGCTTATCTCTATTCTCCTTTGTGAATTTAATTCTTTGAATCCTTCCTTTTTCATTCATTGTTATCGCAATTTGTCCCTAAGTATGCTGAACATTCATTACTATCTTGTTATAACAATTCTCTCCTTATTATTTAAGCTTATAATGTCCTGTTCTTAGTAAGAGTTGCATTCCTCTGCTTCTATTTGCCTGATATTCACTTTACTCCTAATTATGTTTTTTTTTTTTTTTGTCATTGTGTTTTAGGGGAGCTGACCCCTTTCAGTATTTCTTGTAGTGTAGGCCTCGTAGTGGAGAATTCCCACAATTTTTGTATGTCTGGAAAGGTTTTTATTTCTCCTTCATATCTAAAGAAGAGCTTAGCTGGATACATTATTCTAGGCTGGTAGTTCCTTTCAT
>NW_006439189.1:2695122-2696017 GCF_000325575.1 Pteropus alecto
CATATTTCTATGTCTGTAAGCTTATTTTCTGGAGATTTTTCTCTTTCTCTCTGAGATGCCTTGTTACCTTGGTTGTTCATAGTATTTAATGGACTATTTCTCCACCTGGGCATTAATGAAAATGTATTCTGCTTTTTTTCCAGAAAGACGATTTATTATGTAAAGGTCTCTCTTTAACTTGCTGCAAGGAATACACTCTTATTTCGGTTTCCAGTAGGTGGCTTCCAAGCCTCTTGGATCTCTGCTTTATACAAAGCCTTAAAAATTCCTTTTTATTTTCTGATAGATATTTAATCACAGTTGCTACTCTCAGTTTCAGTCCCTGTCAGTGTTAGCAATAGTTTCATTAGCATTTGCTCAGATTCCCCTGGGGCTTGTGGTGTTCAGTCTTGGAGGGTATAAGGGGAGAGGCTCTCTGAGTTACGGGTTGGGGGATACAGCTCAGCCTCGGTTTTGCAACTGCAGTCAGTAAAAATCAACTGTTGTTTTTCTGTATTTCAGTTTCTTTACCTTCTGCCTGATGACCAGGCCTTGCCGCCAGCCGGCTATAGGAGTTCACAACTTTCCCGGGCAGGGCTGTTCAGGGAACTCTCTGCTCCTTCTCCCATCCCCTTCTCCTACAGGGAGCTCTGGAGTTTGCAAGAGGCAGCTTCTTTATTTCTCCCAGGCCACCGTCTGACACCCAGGTTTCTGACCTAGGTGTCTTTTATGCACAGATCCCATGCTCAGACGTGCTGGTGTATAGTTTGGGTGTTTTTTGTTAAGTTTTAGATATTCAGCTTATTGTTGTTTCAAGGGGAGAGATCTGGGGACATCTCTCACTCCACCATATTTCCAAAAATCCACCCTTTCTATTTTTCTGAGTAGGAGCTCAGATTTTTGATTTGAGACCTTA
>NW_006439190.1:0-3518 GCF_000325575.1 Pteropus alecto
AACTTAACGTGACTTCATTTCAGTTTCTGAGAAGAGCTTGGGAAAAACTCTTTCCTTGCCCACTGCCCTGAACGGACACATCTTCCTCATTGCTTACGCAGGTTCTAATTCCGTGGCAGCTTCCTCGTCCTTTGCAAATCTGTTTCTTGGCACTATTCCCTCACATCGTTTTCTTGTTGGTGTCTGGCTCTGTGCCATGAGAGCACATTTACTGCAGTGGCCCAGGTAGGAACCATGAAGGGAATTCCTGGGGCCTGTGTCACCTCTCCACATTATTTCAGGGGAAGATATTATTAATGGAATAGGCTGAAGCTTCCATTCTTCCTTTTGTTCAGAAAAGATCACTTTGTTTTACATGAGTTTCTGTTCACAGAGTACCCTGTGTGCTGCATGAGTAGGTGTTTTGTGTAGTCTACTATAAATATGATGGTCTTGACCTTGGGAGCCTGTGCCTGCGCTCTCGTTCCTGTGAGGAGAGTACAGGTTTGGTTTCATGCACCTGTGCCTCCATTCCAGTTTCCTTTATATAAAGACAGGCTTTTTACTAGAGGCCTAGGACTCCACTCAACTTTTGTTCAGAGAGGACAGGATTAGAACTGTTTTCCCAGGCCACCAATTCAGTGTCCATTAGGAAAAGAAGTATAAATGCTGTGAGCCAAGGTCTCAGCTCTATCTCCTGGAGTAGGTGAAAAAATAGGAACGGCAAGTCAAGGTCACCGATCTTGCTCTTAATAAAAAATCCAAGCCTGGCACCAAGGGTCTAGGTCTCCAAGAAAGATATTCTTACCAGAATACAGTCTGACCTTGCGGTTGGAGGTCTCCAATCTACTAATTTTCAGTGAAGACAGGCTTGGTGGCTTCAGACCAAGGCTCCGTTGTATTAATGGTAGGAAGAGACTGGCTTTGTGTCATGGTCCTGGGTCCCCAGTGTACATCATTTGAAGGGAGGATAATACTGGTGCCATAAACAGATGTCTTATTTCTTTTCTGTAAGAGTAGACAGCTTTGATCTTTGGGCAATGCACGGCACATTAGATTTTGTCACTGGGTCTAGGTTATTGGTAGTGTGGGAAGGTCTTTAGTCTGTTCAAAATTAGACACTGTTAACTTCAGCAGCATTCACCTGGTAGTCACGAAAGGATTACATGACCACTTGGTGGAAATCATGTGCCATCAAGAGATTGGTCTGTATGAAACTCAGAGAGATCATGTGACAGATGGGGATGAAGTAGTGCTCACTTTGGAATGACAAGTGCATATCACTTGATAAAATTCACATAAACACTGAGAAAACATTAGTCTGTGTGTAACAGAAAGTGGCCAAGACAGCTTCTTAATGGACCTCCAATCAAATGTCGTGTCCACATTACAAAATTTACTTGAGATCAATCATATATGCCGCCAGACTATGATCGTAAACTCCTCAGGTTCTGTCCATTGTCGGAACATTGCTTTTTGGTAGTTGATGCTGCTCTCTCACGTTGTTTGCATTAAAATTGGAGGCTGAGTGTTCTGTGTGGAGGTTAGTGGATAGGTTTGGAAATGACATCTGCTGTTTTGTTAAATTGTAGATAAAATGCTGAGTCATTGTGAAGATAAGTCTACATGGCTTAAAAAACGACTGCCTCAGAATTCCCCTATAACACACCTTATACTACAAATTCTGAGAACGACTGGCTTAAGGAGCATTGAAAAAAGCTGAGGTATTGACATTTAGGCAGTTCTTTCAACATGTTTTGAAAACTGTTGGCTTAATAGAGCAGAGGAAAATGAGGTGGAATTCACCTGAAAATCTCGTACCAAGAACATTGGGATATCATGATATTCATGTGGCTGACCATCAGGAATCACGTGACCATCAAGATACTGGCCTGAGGGCATCACAGGGAGATCATGTGACATTGAGTGATGATGTGGCTCTCACTTTTGAATTGCCCTTCTATATTCATTGGTAAAATTCACATAAACACTGAAAAAAGGAGAGTTCATGTATAACAGAGCATGGCCAAGATAGCCACCTCACTGCCCTTCAATCGAAAGATCATGTCTGCACAAGAAGACATGCTGAGGACAGCGGTGTAGGCAATGAGACAATGATCCTTAGATAACTGGCCTGAGATTTCAGCTGTGGTCAAGCAACCTGCTTGAAGGCAAGGGAGCAGTTGTTGCACATTAATGGCATTGAAATTTGGAGGCTAAGTTTGCTCGACAAGTTGCTTTAGAGCGATGGAAACAGCAGCAGCCATTTTGCTATAATGTAACAAAAATCCTGAGTTATTTTGAGCATAACTCTTAACTGCTTCATGTGTTACTCCAGCATTATTCTTGGATGGGGACCTTTGGCCAACACTGTCGAGAAGGAATTTCTTATCGGCCAATGCATCGAAGCTAAAATATTGAAAATAAGCAGTTTATGAGAGGTGTTTTGAAAATAGTTGGTCAAGGACAGGGGAAGAGTAATAAGGTAGAAGTAACCTAAAAACACGTAGCAATCATTAGGGAATCCCAAGGCGGTCATGTGAACACCTCACAATACTCACATGGGGGTCATGGAAGATCTCGCAGAATCATTTGTCTACCAAGTGACTAGTCTTGTTACCTCGGGTATAGCTTTTCATTTGACTTCTTAGAATAAACCAGGCATTGGTGTGTGTGGAACGTTTTCCACTTGAGTTTACCTTGAAAATGAAACTGGCATGGTGTTGTAATTTCAAAAATTCAATCTACTTCCCCTGTTCCAGGTTGAGGACTGAGTCATGGCCCATGGACTTCTATCAACTTTTTTTTCTACCAATATGACTTTTGCGTGTGCTAAGACCTCCACCATATGTTCCTTTATAAAAATTTAGGCTAGATTCTGTGGGCCAAGGTCTCCACTGTACTTACTGGAAATAGGAACAATGCTTGGTTGTACTTCCAAGCTCCCCAATCGAGTTCCTAAAAGAAGTTACCATGCCTTGTGCCAAGTTCCTAAGTGACCACAATATCTGCTGCTCTTAAGAGGGGGAAACTTGTTGCTGTAGGTTACAGTCAACTTTACATAATGGGAAAAATAGAAAATTGGTGACATGGGACCAGTTTGTGCTGAATAGACTGTTAGGATGACACAAAGGTGATGTCATCGGCCCAAACTTCTACTGTAAATGCTTAAAAGTGAGGACAGTCTTAGGGCCATGAACCGAGTCCTCTATTCTTCATCCCCCTAAGAGATGAAATCTTGGTTCTGTATGACAAGCTATCCCTAAGAGCTTCTGGAAGCAGGGGCCAGGCTGGGTGTTGTGGGCCTAGATCTTCAGACTGAACTTTGTTACCAACTGGATGATCTTAACCTGGTGGGCCTGGGGCTGGCAACTAGTTTCTTCCAGGAGATCCAGGCTTTGTGCCGATTTCCACAGTTTCTGTTCTAGTTTCTCTTCCATAAAGAGGTCTTGTTTCTGTGTGCTTAGGGCTCCAGGCAATGTTTGTTCAGAGAGGACAGGCTTAGAACCATAGGCCCAGGCCACCCTTTCAGTCTCTGT
>NW_006439190.1:3535-7752 GCF_000325575.1 Pteropus alecto
AAGAAATGCTGGGCCAATTTCTCAGCTCTATTTCCTGGAAATAGGGGAAGATATTGAAACTGCAAACTAAGGTCAGCTCTCTGGTTCCTGATTAGAAATCTAGGTTGGAGTCAAGGTCCTAGGTCTCAAGTTAAGATTCTCTTACCTGAGGACAGGCTTGCTCTGTGGGTTAAGGTCTCCTATCTACTAATTTTCAGAGAAGACAGGTTTATTGCCATGGGTCCCAGTCGCCCTTGTAATTATCCTTAGGAAAAGACATGCTTTGTGCCTTCAGCACGTGTTACCACTCCAAATTCTTTCAAGGAAAGACATATTGCTGGTACGAACAAAGGACTCCATTCTTTCTTTTGTTCAAAGAGGTCAGATTTGTTTGTGGGCGATGCAAACCACGTGAGTTTCTGTTCACAGGGGCTACCTTGACTGTAGTGTGTGTCGTTGTTTCATCTAGTCTGATATCAATTAGATGGTTTTGTCCTGGGCCTGCACTCTAGTTCCTGTGAGGAGAGTCCAGGATTGGTGTCACGTGCCTTAGTCTCCATTCTAGTTTCCCTTGCATTAAGACAGGCTTGTTGATGTAGTCCTTGGAGACCACTTGACATTCATTCAGGGAGGACAGGCTTAGAACCATAGGCCCAGGCCACCACATCAGTCTCTGATAGGAGAAATGTTGTGGGACGAGGTCTCAGTTCTACCAACCGTAATAGGTGAAGGGATTTGAACTGCAAGCCAAAGTCACCACTCTCAGTGCTAAGAGAAATTCCAGACATGGAGCTTAAGTTCTAGTTCTCCAAGAAAGATATTCTTACCAGTGGAAAGACTGGCTTGCAGATTAAAGTCTCCATGTACTAATTTTCAACAATGACATTAATGTTGTTTTTATTCTTTTTTTCATTTTTATTTATTTATTTATTTATTTATTTATTGTAGGTAAAATAACTCTTGGTTGATCTCACAGATTGCAAGGACCTTGCCAGGTTATAATCACTTTTTTTTTTTAATTTTTATGTCTACAGCACCTGGTCCTCCTAGGTGGTCTCCCATCCAGGTTCTAACCAGCCTGGACCCTGCTTAACCTCCGAGATCAGACGGAATAGGGCTTGTTCAGGGTGGCAAGGCCATAGCTTGTTGGCTTTAGACCAGAGCTTTGTAGAATTATTGTTAGGATGAGACTGGCTTTATGTCATGGGCTCAAGTCTCCAGGCTACATCATTTGAAGGGAAAACAGTACTGTTTCTATGAAAAGAGATCTCCTTCCTTTTCTGTAAGAGTAGACAGCTTTGATCTGTGTGCCATGCACTGCACATTTCTTTCTGTCAAAGCGTCAATGTTGTTGGTAGTGTGAGTAGGTGTTTTGCCTAGTTTGTTCAAAATTAAACAGTGTTAACTTTGGGTATAAAGGCCCCATGGGAGTCATGACAGGATCACTTGACCATCTGGTATGAATCACGTGCCCATAAAGAGATTGGCCTCTATGAAATACAAGGAGATCATGTGACAGATGGGGTGACGTATTACTCCGTTATGAATGACGAGTGCTACTTACTTGATAAAATTCACAAAAACACTGAAAAAACATTAGTCTCTGTGTAACAGAACATTGCCGAGACAGCCTGCTAACTGACCGCCCATAAAATGTCGGGTCCACATTACAAAACATACTTGAGTTCAAAGGTATATGCGACCAGACAATCCTCTTTTAAAGCAGAGGAAGCAGCAGTGGTCTGGCATCCTCTTTTAAAGCAGAGGAAGCAGCAGTCGCACAGATGCTGCATCAAATATATTTGACTGTGTCTTTTGTGAGGAAGCTACTTGAAAGCAGTGGAAACAGCAACCACAATTGCTGTATTGTAGGAAGAATGCTGAGTCATTGTGAGGAGACTTCTTAATGGCTGAAAGATCAACTGCCTCCAAATTTTTCTACAGCAAATCTCAGACTACACTTTTGTTACTGGCCATGGAAACAAAATGATATGTTGAAATTGAGGCAGTTTCTGAAACGTGTTCTGAAAAACGTTGGTTTAGTCCAGTCATAGAAAATGAGGTGGAGGTAACCTAAAATCTTGGAGCAATAAATAAGGAATGACTAGAATTTCACTTGAACACCCCAGGATTTCACGCCACATACAAGAAACTGGCCTGAAGGCATCACGGAGAGATATTATGATATTGGGTAATTTTAGAGCTCTCTTTTTTGAATTACATTTGACCGTGGGATCCTGGGTTCTGCATTTTATTTCCTGTAAGGAGAGTCTAGGCTTGGTGTTGTGGGCCTAAGTCTCCACTCTAGTTCCCTTTACATGAAGATAGGCTTTTCGCTATGGGCCTAGGACTCCACTCGACATTTTTTCAGATAGGACAGGCTTATAACCTTTGGCTCAGACAACCACTTCTGTGTCTGTTAAGAAAAGGCAGAATAAATTCTTTGGCCTAGGTCTCAGCTCTATCCCCTAGAATAGGGGAAGGGATTTGAACTGCAAGCCAAAGTCACCATTCTCGCTCCTAAGAGAAATTCTAGACATGGAGACAAGGTTCTAGTTCTTTGAGATATATATTCTTACAAGTGGAAAGACTGGCCTTGCAGTTTAAAGTCTCCATATACTAATTTTCAACGAGGACATGCTTGTTGCCTTTAGACCAGGCCCCCGTTGTATTATTGTTAGGAAGAGACTGGCTTTGTGTCATGGGCCCTGGTCTCCAGTCTACATCATTTGAAAGGAGGACAGTACTGTTACCATGAACAAAAGTCTCCTTCCTTTTCTGTAGGAGTAGACATCTTAGGTCTGTGGGCAATATACTGCACATTTGTTTCTTTCAAAGGATCTAGGTTGTTGGTAGTGTGAATAGGTCTTTTGCCTAGTCTATACAAAATTAGAAAGTGTTAACTTCAGGTACAAAGGCCCAGAGAGAGTCACTACAGGATTACGTGACTGCCCGATGTGAATCGTGAGCCCATCAGGAGACTGGCCTCTATGAAACACAGGATGATCATGTGACAGATGGGGATGATGTAGTGCTCCCTTTGGAATATCGAGTGCATATCACTTGATAAAATTCCCATATACACTGAGAAAACATTAGTATCTGTGTAACAGAAGGTGGCCAAGACAGCCTGCTAACTGACTTCCAATCGAATGTCGTGTTCACATTACAAAATATATTTGAGTTCAATGGTACATGCAGCCAGACAATGATCCTTAATTTGCCTACGGTTTTGTCTATTGTCAGGAAATCTGCTTTATGGCAGAGGTCACATATTTCCCGCATTGAAACCCAGAGGCTGAGTGTGCTCTGAGAAATAGACTGGATAGCAGTGGAAACAACAGCCACCACTTTGCTGTATTGTAGTTAAAATGCTGAGTCATTGTGAGGATATCTCTTCATGGTGGAAAAAACGCCTGCCTCAGAATTCCTCTATAGTAAATCTCAGACTACAAATTCTGAGAGGGACTGGCTTAACGATTATTAAAAGAAAGCTGAGATAGTGACATGGATGCAGTTCCTTCAATGTATTCTGATAACCCTTGGTTTAGGCCAGCAGAATAAAATGAGGTGAAAGTCACTTGAAAATCTCATAGGAAGAAAGTGCAAAAATTACAATATTCACGTGGCTGTCTCGTGGGAATCACTTGACCATTAAGAGAATGGCATAAAGGCATCATAGGGAGATCACAGACATTGGTTGATGGTGTGGTGCTTACTTTTGAGTTACCATTCTATGTTCCTTGGTAAAATTCACATAAACACTGAGAAAAGAAGAGTACGTGTATAAAAGTGTGAGGCTGAGATAACCACTTCACTGCCCTTCAATTGAAAGTCAGGTCTACATGACAAGAGTTGCTTGATAACACCAATGTAGGATACCAGACAATGATCCTTAGGTAACTGGCCAGAGGTACTGGCTGTGGTCAGGCAACTCCTTGAAGGCAATGGGAGAGGCTGTCACACATTAATCACATTGAAATTTGGAGGCTGACTCTGCTTGAGGAAGCTACTTAAGAGCAGTGGAAACAGCAGCTACCATTTTGCTGCACTGTAGCAAAAATGCTGAGTTATTGTGAGCATAACTCATAATGGTTTCAGGTGTGACTCCTGCACTATTCTTTGATACGGACCTTAGGCCACTAGAGGGAATTGCTTAACAGCCAAAGCATCAATGCTGAAATATTGAAAATGTGCAGTTTATGAGACATATTTTGAAAGCACATGGTTGAGGATAG
>NW_006439190.1:7779-18498 GCF_000325575.1 Pteropus alecto
GAAGTCACCTGAAAATCTTGTAGCAATAATTAGGGAATCATGCAGTGCTCACATGAACACTTCAACAGGATTTACATGGGGGTTATGGAAGATCTCGTGAGAATATTTTGTCTACCAGGTGACTACTCTTGTTACTGTGGGCGTAGGTTTTCACTCTACTTCATAGAATGAACCAGGGCTATGTGTGTTGGAAACCTTTCTACTCGAGTTTACCTTGAAAATTAGACTGGCATTGTGTCATGTTTTCCAACATCCACTCTTCGTTTCCTAATCCAAGCAGAGGACTTGGACATGGGCCATTGACTTCTACTGCCTTTTTTTTTCCTACCATAACGGTCTTGTTACTGGGTGCCAAGTCCTCCATCAAAGATTCTGTTATGAAAAGTTAGGCCAGATTCTGTGGTCCAAGTTCTCCACTCTACTTCCTGGAAATAGGAACAATGCTTGGCTCTGTTTCCAAGCTCCCCAGTTGAGTTCCTGAGAGAAGAGTCCAGGCTTTGTGCTAATTTTCTAAGTATCTACTGTACCTCCTCTTACCGGGTGAATGGCTTGGTGCTGTATATTATGGTCACCTTTCAATAATTGGAAAAAGAAAAATTGGTGATGTGGGATCAGGTAGTGCTGAATGGACTGTTAGGAGAACACAATGTAGGTGCCATTGGCCCAAATTTCTATCATAAATGCTTTAAAGAGTGGACAGTTGGTGCCATGAACCGAGTCTTCCGTTCTACCTTCTCTAAGGAGATGACATCTTGGTTCTGTGTGCCAAGGCCTCCCCAAATGTTTCTGGTAGCTGGAGTTAAGCTGGTCCTAGTTCTTCATTCTGGACTTTGTTATCAATGGATGGTCTTGATCATGTGTTCCTGGGGCTGCCAACTAGCTCCTTTTAGAAGGTCCAGGATTGGTGCCGATTTGCAGTCTCCTTTCTAGTTTCTCTTCCATAAAGAAGGCTTGTTGTTGTGTGCCTAGGACTTCCGGTGGCATTCGTTCAGAGAAGCTAGGCTTAGAACTGTGGGCCCAGGCCACTCCTTCAGTCTCTGTTAGGGAAAGGCAGAAGAAATGCTGTGGGCCAATTTCTCAACTCTACTTCCTGGAAATAGGGGAAGGGAATGGAACTACAAACCAAGGTCAGCACTCTGGTTCCTGATTAGAAATCCAGGTAGGAGACAAGAACCTAGGTCGAGTTAAGATTCTCATACCTGAGGAGAGGCTTGCCTGGTGGGATAAGGTTTCTTATCTATTAATTTTCAGAGAGGAATTGTTTATTGCTGTGGATCCCAGACTCCCTTGTACTTATTCTTAGGAAAAGACAGGCTTTGTGCCTTGGGCCTGTGTCACCACTCCACATACTTTTAAGGAAACACAATGTACTCATGAATGCAGGCCTCCATTCATCCTTTTGTTCAGAGAAGACAGCTTTGTTTGTGAGCCATGCACTCCACATGAGTTTCTGTTCACAGGGGCTACCTCGTGCATTATGTGAGATGTTGTTTTATCTAGTCTGTTTTCAATTAGGCGATCTTGACCTTAGGAGCCTGGGCCTGCACTCTAGTTCCTGTGCGAGGGTCTAAACTTGGTGTCGCAGGCCTAAGTCTTCATTCTAGTTCCCTTACATAAAGACAGGCTTGTTGCTGTGGGCATAGGACACCACTTGACACTTGTTCAGGGAGGATAGTTTTAGAAGTGTGGCCCCAAGCACACCTTCAGTCTCTGTTAGGAAATGACAGAAGAAATTCTGTGGGACTAGGTCTCAACTCTACCTCCTGGAAAAGGTGAAGGGATTGTAACTGCAAGCCAAAGACTCCACTTTCTCTCCTAAGAAAAATTCCAGACATGAAGCCAAGGTTCTAGTTCTCCAAGAAAGATATTCTTACCAGAGGAAGACTGGCCTCGAGGTTTAATGTCTCCAATCTACAAATTTTCAACGAGAACAGGATTGGTGGCTTTAGACCAGGGCTCTCCTGTTTTATTTTCAGGAAGAGACTGGCTTTGTGTCATAGGCCTGTGTCTCCAGTCTACATTATGTGAAGGGAGGACATTTCTGTTACCATGAATGGAGGTCTCCTTTCTCTTCTGTAAGAATAGACTTCCTAGAAATAGGAACAATGCTTGGCCATGCTTCAGAGCTCCCAAATCGAGTTCTTGAAAGAAATATCCTGGCTTTGAGCCAAGTTTCTTAGTGCACAAGTTACCTACCTTCTCTTACCATGAGAAAGGTTTGGTGCTGTACCTTACGGTCACCATTCAATTAATTGTAAAAAGGAAAAACTGGTTATGTGGGCAGATTTTGCTGAATTGACTGTTAGGACAACACAAGGTCAGTGCCATAATTCCAAATTTCTATTGTCAATGCTTTGAAGAGAAGACAGTCTTGGTACCGTGTACCAAGCCTTCAGTTCCCCCATCTGAGAGGGATAATAGCTTGCTATTGTGCACCCAGGTCTTCACAAAGTTTCTGATAGCAGAGACCAGGCTGGATGTTGTGGTCCTAGGTCTTCAACAGAGTCTTTGTTACAAATTGGATGGTCTTGACCTTGTTGGCCTGGGGCCATCAACTGGTTCCTGTTAGGCTGTCCAGTCTTGGTGCCAAGTTCCAATCTCTCCTTTCTAGTTTCTATGACAAAACACAGGTTTGTTGTTTTGGGCCCATGACGCCACTCAACATTTGTTCTGAGAAGACAGGCTTAGATCCGTGGGCCCATGCTACCACTTCAGATTCTGTTAGGAAAAGACAACAGAAATCTGTGGGCCAAATGTTCAGCTCTACTTTCTGGAAATATGAGAAAGGTTAGGAACTGTAAACCAAGGTCAGTACTCTAGTTCTCAATGAAAACTCCAGGCCCAAGACAAGGTTCTGTGTCTCGTGTGAAGATTCTCTTACCAGGGGACAGGGTGGCCCTGTGGGTTAAGTTCTCCTATCAAATAGTTTTCCAAGAGGACAGGCTTAATGATTTGAGTCCATATCTCCCTTGTATTTCTTGTTAAGAAGAGACAGGCCCTGTGCCATAGGTCAGTGTAAACACTCCACATCATTTCTAGGGAGGACAATAATAATCGCATGAACTGAGGCTTCCATTCTTTCTCTCATTCGGAGAAGACAGCTTTGGTTGTAGACATGCATTCCACATTAGTTTCTGTTCACATGGGCTACCATGCGTGTTGTGTGAATAGTTTCTTCTGGGCTGTTATGAATTAGTTGGACCTTGGGAGCCTGGGCCTGCACTCTAGTACCTGTGAGGAAAGTCTAGGCTTGGTGTCATGAGCCTAAGTCTCCATTCTAGTTTCCATTACATAAAGATAAGTTTGTTGCTGTGGGCCTAGGACTCCACTCGACATTCGTTCAGAGAAGGTAGGAAATGACAGAATAAATGCTATGGGTCAAGGTCTCAGCTCTACTTCCTGGAATCGGGGAAGAGATTGGAACTGCAAGCCAAGGTTATCACTCTCTCTCCTAATAGAATGTTCAGGGCTGAAACCAAGGTTCTAGGTCTCCAAGAAAGGTAATCTTACCAGAGGACAGGCTGTCCTCGTGGTTGAAGGTCCCCAATATAATAATTTTCAAAGAAGACAGGCATGGTAGCATTATAACAGGTTCCGTTGCCGAAGTGTGAGGAAGAGGCTTTGTGTCATGGGACCTGGTCTTCAGTGTACATCATTTGAAGGGAGAACAGTACTAGTACAATGAATGAAGGTCTCCATTGTTTTTCTGCAAGAGTAGACAGGTTTGTTCTGTGGGCCATGCACTCCACAAGAGTATCTGTTCACAGGGGCTAGGTTGTTTGTAGTGCGCATAGATATTTAGCATAGTCTGTTAAAAAGGAGATGGCCTTGACCTTGGGAGCATAGCCCCACAGGGATCACAAAAGGGCTACCATGCATGTTGTGTGAATAGTTTCTTCTGGGCTGTTATGAATTAGTTGGACCTTGGGAGCCTGGGCCTACAATCTAGTTCCTGAGAGGAGAATCCAGGCTTGGTGTCACAGGCCTAAGTCTCCATTCTAGTTATCCTTGCATAAAGACAGGCTTTTTGCTGTGGGCATAGGAAACCACTCGACACTCGTTCAGGGAGGACAGGCTTAGAAGCATGGCCCCAAGCCACACCTTCAGTCTCTGTCAGTAAATGACAGAAGATATTCTGTGGAATGAGGTCTTAGCTCTACCTCCTGGAATAGGTGAAGGGATTGGAACTGTAAGCCAAAGACTCCATTTTCTCTCCTAAGAGAAATTCCAGACACGGAGCCAAGGTTCTAGTTGTTCAAGAAAGATATTCTCACCAGAGGAAAGACTGGCCTTGTGGTTTAAGGTCTTCAATCTGCTAATTTTCAATGAGGATAGGCTTGGTGGTTTTAGACCAGGGCTCTGTTGTATTATTTTTAGGAAGAGACTGGCTTTGTGTCATGGGCCTGGGTCTCTAGTCTACATTATGTGAAGAGAGGACATTTCTGTTACCATGAACAGAGGTCTCCTTTATTTTCTGTAAGAATAGACAGCTTTGGTCTGCAGGCCATGCACTGCCCATTAGTTTCCATCACAGGGTCTATTTTGTTGGTAGTGTGAGTAGGTCTTTGCCTAGTCTGTTCAAAATTAGACAGTGTTAACCTTGGTACATGGCCCAGCAATGGTCACAACAGGATCCCATGACCACCTGGTGGGAATCACGTACCCATCAAGGGACTGGCCTGTATGAAACACAGGGAGATCATGTGACAGATGGGGATGATGCAGTGCTCCCTTTGAAATAAAGAGTCTATATCCCTTGACAAAATTCACGTATACACTGACAAAACATTAGTCTCTGTGTAACAGAAGGGGGCAAAGACAGCCTTTGAACTGACTGCCAATCAAATGTCGTGTTCACATTACAAAACTTATATTTTGGTTGTAGACATGCATTATATTTGGCTAGACAATGATGCTTAATTCTCCTCAGGATTTGTATGTTGTCAGGAAACCTGCTTTATGGCAGTGGAGGTGGCAGTCATATATTGTTCACACTGAAACTTGGAGGCTGACTGGATAACAGTGGAAACTGCAGCCGCCATTTTGTGGTTTGTAGGTAAAATGCTGATTCATTGTGAGAATACCTCTTCATGGCAAAAAAGAATGGCTGCCTCAAAATTCCTCTATAGCAAACATCAGACTACAAATTCTTGGAGGGGCTAGCTTAACGACATTAAAAAGAAAGCGGAGATATTGACGTTAAATAAATACTTTCAACTTTTTCTGGAAACCCTTGGTTTAGGCCAACAGAGAAAAATTAAGTGGAAGTCACCTGAAAATCTCATAGCAAAGTCGCGGGAATCTCGTGATATTCATGTGGCTGCCCCATGGTAATCACGTGACCACAAAGAGACTGGCCTGAGGGCATCACAGGGAGATCACGTGACATAGGATGATGGTGTGGTGCTCACTTTTAGGTTACTTTTCTACATTCTTTGGTAAAATTCACATAAAAACTGAGCATAGAGAGTCAGTGTGTAACAGCATGGCCAAGACAGCCACATCACTGCTTCTCAACTGAAAGGTCAGGTCTGCATGAGGTGACTTGTTTGAGGACAGCAGTGTAGGCTACCAGACAACGATCCTTAGATAAATGGCCTGAATATTTGGCTGTGGTCAGGCAACCTGATTGAAGGTAATGGGAGCGGCTGCACATTAACCACAGAAAAATTTAAAGGCAGAGTCTGATCGAGGAAGCTACTTTAGAACTGGGGAAACAGCAACAGTCATTTTGCTGTATTATAGCAAAAACACTGAGTCATTGTGAGCATAACTTGTAAGGGCTTCAGGTGCGATTCCTGCACTATACTTGGATGTGGATCTTAGGCCACTACTATCAAGAAGAAATTGTTTAACGGGCAATGCATCAATGCTGAAATATTTAAAATGTGCAGTTTATGAGACATGTTTTGAAAACACTCGGTTGAGGATAAGGAAAGATGGATAATATGGAAGTCACCTGAAAATCTTTTAGCAATATAGGGAATCATGCGGTGGTCACATGAACACTTCGATGGGATTCACTAGTCTTGTTACTGTGGGCATAGGTTAGCACTCTACTTTTTAGAATAAACCAGGCTTGAGTGTGTTTGAAACCTTTTTCGCACGAGTTTACCTTGAAAATGAGACCAGTATGGTGTCGCGTTTTCAAACATCTATTCTTCTTTTCCTGATCCAGGCAGAGGACAAGGTCATAGACCATGAAGTTCTATTGCCTTTTTTTTCCTACCATAACGATCTTGTTACTGTGTGCCAAGTCATCCACCAAAGGCTCCGTGATGAAAAATTAGGCTAGATTCTGAGAGCCAATGTCTCCACACTACATTTGGAAATAGGAACAATGTACAGTCTTGCTTCAAAGCTCCCAATCGAGTGCCTTAAAGAAGATTCCAGGCTTTCTGCCAAGTTTCCAATTGCCCACAGTATCTGTCTTACCAGGGGAAAGGCTTGGTGCTGTAGGATACAGTCACCTTTCAATAACTGTCAAAAGGGAAAATCAGTGACATGTGACCAGGTTGTGCTGAATGGATTGTTAGGATAAGACAAGGTTGGTGCCATTGTTCCAAATTTCTATTTTCCATGCTCTGAAGGAAAGACAGCCTTGGTGCTGTGTACCAAGTGTTCTATTCTCCCACCTGAGAGGGGATAATAGCTTGTTTCTGTGGCCAAGTTCTTCACAAAGTTTCTGATAGCAGGAGCAAGGCTGTATGTTAATGTCCTAGGTCTTTGGTCGAGTCTTTGTTACAAACTGGATGGTCTTCACCTTGTTGGCCTGGGGCCATCAACTGGTTCCTGTTAGGCTGTCCAGTTTTGGTGCCAAGTTCCAATCTCTTCTTTCTAGTTTCTATGACATAAAGGCTGGCTTGTTGCTGTGGGCCTAGGACTCCGCTCAACATTCATGACAGGGTGTCATGACTCCCAGTGAGAAGCACGTGCCCACCAAAAGACTGGCCTTTGGGAAACAGGGAGATTACGTGACAGATGGGGATGATGTAGTGCTCCCTTTGGAATGACAAGTGCCTATTCCTTGAAAAATTCACATAAACACTGAGAAAAAGAGAGTCTTTGTATAACAGAGTGTGGCCAAGACTGACACCTAACTGCCCTTCCGTCGAACAGCCATGTCTGCATGAGAAAACTTGCAGGAGGACAGAGGTATAGCTGGCCATACTGTAATCCTTAATAAAACTGGATTCATCTGTTGTCCAGCAACCTCTTACAAAGCAATGGAAACACATTCCCACAGGTGCTGCATTGAATATATATGGCTGTGTCTTTTGTGAGGAAGGAAGCAACTTTATTGTATTGGCTACAACTGCTGCCAATTTGCTATATTGCATCAGAAATGCTGAGTCAGTATGAGGATTCCTTGTAATTTTGGAAGGAGTGACCACCTCAATATTCATGTCTAGCTAACATTAGGCCACTAATGTGAGAAAATTGCTTTACAGATAATGCTGCAAAGGTAATATTTTGAAGTAGAAGCAGTTTCTAAAACTTGTTCTGAAGAGATTGGTTTAGGCCATCATAAGATTCGGGTTCAAGTCTCCTACAAATCTAGTGGCAATAACTAGGAAATTACACAGTGATAACGGCCATTCACCACTTTTTTTAGGTCCATTTGAGATATGGTCATTGGATTCTGCCAAATGCTACCATCTCAATGACAGAAGTGTATGTTAGTTATACGTGTATGTTTTCTCTCTGTGCGGAGCCATCCCCTTGCTGAAGAGCAATGGCCTTAAAAATAGGCAAATTATTATTTTCGGAAATATATAACTCCCCACCGGGGAAACCTTTCTGAGTTACATAGTGCTAGAAGGACTCGTCTCACCAGGCAGATGATGCAATCCATCGGTAACATTTGGCCTGTTCTACAGCATATTCATTGCTTCTCACCTCAGTCCTCCGGTTGGTGAAATGTACAAGTGGTATAATTAAAACTCAGCTTGGTAAATTTTCAGAAGTTTTTCATCTCCCTTAGAAGAATCCTACTGTTCTTCTCAATCTGTGTTACTCCTTTTGGTCAACACAGCCTTCTTCCTCATGAAACATTCACCAGTCGCCTTGCACATCTGGATGGAATGGCGTGAACCAACCAAACTAAGAAGAGGCATTCTGCACAACCAGCAAGGACTTCCTGGCCAGCCTAGAGATACCAATTGAATTGTAGCTCATGCACTTCCCAGTGTGCTCCTGGGAGATGACAACCCCAGTGACCAATACTTGGAACCAGGAGATCTGTCCACGTGAAAAGACAAAAACTATAGACTCTCTCCAAACTCCCTGGAAAGGACCTCAGCAGATATTACTAATTCACCCACATGCAGCCAGATTTAAAGAAATTAACTCATGGATTTGTATTTCTCATTATTATTTAAAAAGTGCTTACCAGCAAATAGAAACCTGTCAGTCTGATACTTGCCTACCACAGATGTCACAGACCCCTCAAGGATGAGAAGGTGCCGATGGCAGGGATGGACAGCAATCCCAAGACATCCCTGAGGCCTGTATACCTACATAATTGATCTTGAATTTAAAAATCCATTTGTTTGATTGCTTTTAGCTGTCTGCTAATAACATTAGGCATAATAATAGTTGATACTTATTCTCTGGCTTTTCTCAAACTTGCTCTTATATAGCCCAACTATTAATAATAGCTGAAAGCTCATAAGATATCTTTTATATTATCAGTACTATTCATTTTATGGTTTCTCTATTGAAATTTAGAAGGAATGTTACTGCAAAAAATGTATGGAGGTGTGTATGTATTTCTGAGAGAAGTTAAAAAGAAATAATTTGTCTCCATAAGTTGGTTTTTCTGAATAAGTAAAAAGAGACAAACTGAGAAGAATAAGGGAAGTTATAGAAGCTTAGTAAAAAAGGAATCTTGATAAAATAATTTGATAGATAAACGCTAGGACCCTGTTATGGGAACATGTTCCCCCTTTACCTAAAGAAGATTAATAATTATGTTCATTCATATAGAAGCTGAAGTGGCTATATCAAAAGAAAATGGCCCTCTGAAACAGCTGCTGGGGCATTACAAATTTGCTTATGAAATTCTTACTGTCCCTCTGGTCTCTGGAAATGTTTGGATGGAAATTGTAATTCACACCATTATGTTCTTACAGCCTTGGCCCTGGATAAAGCAAAAAGTTACAGTTCCCAAATGCAGAACTAACAGGTATTGGAATAGTAATGAGTGACACCTGAGTGCTTCCAATGGGAAGGAGATGGGCCATATTAAAACAACAACAAACACACCACTAAAAGGCAGCCCATCTCATGGTCAGATTGTGAAAACCGAAGAGGTGTATGCTGTGCCTCAATATAAGTAAATGTCATATAGATGCAAAAAAAAAAAAAAAGCAGAAAAGTGAGACAGATAGCAAACTTGGATCATGATAGCTCATGGGTAAGAACTGATCCGGAGAGTTTTTGTCTTGATGAATGCCTGTGAGACATGACTGCCTCCTATTTACCTGCCTTTCTCTATTGAGAAAAATTTTGTCCTTGACTTCCACCCAAGGTTACAATCTTGTCTCATCCTCAATGGACTGTCATTTCATCAAAACAAATGGTGATGCTAAGACTCCTAGGAATGAGCCAGGTTAGCACTGAGAGACCATATTATCCAACCAAGAGGCTGGTCATCAGTGCATACCTTGCACTGATTTATTGCCAAAGTTGGGAAGTGTGGACGAAAAAATGGGCCACGTACCACACCTGACAAGCACAAGGAGGGGCCAGCATGAACGGCCTTGCATACTGAGAGACCAAAATGAACCACACAGGAGGGTGCAACCATAAAATTCCTATCTAAAAGCAGCTTATGGTGGGTAGTCACATCCTGGGCCTGTAGCTTTCTTGAAAAACATCAATATTTACCTTAAGCGAGCCTGTCTATTTTCCTTTTGCATTTAAGATAACATCCCCTTGAAATGTAAGAGAATCCCTTTTCCTCCAGTTCCCTCAGGGCACAGCCAACTGCACCAGAGCAGGTACCAGAGAACCGCTCCCTGTTACCTTATCCTCTATAGGCCTTCTCTCTGTGCCATATAATAATTATTAACTCTCCTGTACCCACTCACGTGAAAGAAGTGTGTGTCCCTCTGTTTTACTTTTTATCCAGTCCCAGAGATTTCTCTGGGTTGCTTTCTCTTACTCAATCTATCACAAATGAGCCTCCTTGTGTATCTCCTCGTGATTCTAATTTATAAAATAAGCTGCAAAACTGCCATTCTCCAGAGTATTTTCTTAATCCATTGACCTTTTTTTCCTGGCAATTGTCATGTTGGCCTAAATAAACTCATTAAAATTCTCTGCGGCTTCAGACATTTCTCAGTCCACCTCCTGTGCAGACGTGCTCTCTGCACTGATTTCCCAGGGCGAGACAGTGGCTTTAAACACAAATATCCTCAGGCGAGTTTGTAAAGTTATACTCAAATAAACCAGCTTTCCATTCATTTTTATGGAAAAGTTGACACCTAATTGGGAGAGGTGGTTTAATATCTACCCAGTAGGAAACTACAAGTTATTTACATACAACTTTATTATTTTTAAAGTTTACTTATTCTCACTTTAATAGAACATAAGCATATTACTACCCATGGTATGCAGTGTACATAAACTCATTAGGCAGGAATACATAGGCCACCTGGTCCCCAACCACTAGCTTGAGTCCTTTCAGATTGATACTTGGTGACTGGGTTGTCC
>NW_006439190.1:18547-29882 GCF_000325575.1 Pteropus alecto
CTAGCCCCTGCAGATCAACCCCATCCTTTCTTTTCAGTGACCTCTCTTTTCACCACACAAACCCTGTAGCTTAATTCCATTTTCTCCAGGTGCCCAGGGCCAACTCTCTAGGTACCCAGGGCCACCACTCCAGCTACTCAGGCACCACCTTTCCAGGTTCCTAGGATAACCTTCCCAGGTACCCAGAGCCACCTCCCTAGGTACCCAGGAGCCAAACCTGGGGGAAGACAGGCCCCAGGAGATCCAAGTGGTCAGAAAACAGAGTGGTGAGTGAAAGGATGGTGAAGTGCATATTAGTTTCCTGCAGTCATGAGGTCCACCGTGTCAGCGATGGTGATGACGGAAACAGTCCAGCCAGATCAAAGGCCTGCAATACCAGACACCCAAGAGTCAGTTGGCTATACGGTGGCAGAACTGGACCACAGTGCTGAGGGAAGCATAAATTGTCCAAGGCTGACAAAGCGGAAAGCCCGGATCCCATGGGGTGCTGAATCTAATTGAAGAATGGGCAAAAGAAACTGAGATTGATGAAGGGGAAGGAGGGCTGATGAAAAGTGCTGAGGTTGGTGATGGTGAAAGGCAATGTGAAGACTGACACCAAGCAGGTGTCCGTCAACTGGCCTGAAAAGAGGAGTTAGAGGAATGTAGCTGGTGTTTGCTGACTGTGTGCGTGGCCAGTGGGTTTGGGATCTTTTCCGGGGACCTTTGCTGAATTTTCATTTTGTTCCCATGTCTTCCATATATGCCTTTAGGCCTCAAAGGGCATAAAGTTTCCACTCCAGGCCAGCCATCTGAACCTGAGAGTGGTCCTGGCCTTGGACCAAATGCTTTCTCCCAGGGCAAAGCTGATAGACACGACCCAACCTGCCTGGACAGCTCCATTCACCACAGCTGTGCGGATGAATAGCTTTTCCAGCAAATTTGCCCAAGGAGCCTTGTGTTCAGCTCCTCTTACAAACGCTGCACCCAGACTAAAATCCCCAGGACCTCTCTGCTCCAGGCTCCAGACCAGAGCCCAGAATCCCACCACAGCATGACTCTCCAGCTTACCTTGAAGTTTTCAGTCAGGCTCCTGCAAGCCTCTCTGAGGCCTTTCCACTCCCAAGCTTTCTGCTCTCACATCTGTGTTCCTTTTGGTCTGGTCCTCCTGGGCTGCCTCTTTTACACACAAAATAAACCTTTGGTTTGCACCCCACTGCTCCCAGTTGTGGTGACTTGCAGAGGCTCTCTATACACAGTAGTGGTTCTGAAACTACCCTGGGGAAGGGACTCATAAGGACAGGCTGCAGCCCCCCGTCCAGGGCTCCTGCTATCCTCCCACAGCAACAGGAAGTAATTCCACTTGCTGAGAAACCAACATTGCAGCTGGTGGTGAACTCAGGGCTCCTGCCTTTGGTATGGGGTACTCACACTTGAGAGTCTGGCCCAGCAGGGCTGACGTGCCCTCAGGAGACACACAGATCTTATTTGTGTCTCTGAGAGGTGGGAGCTTGGCAGTCACACCTGCATCTGGACACATTTATCAGCCATCCCCAAGGAACAAAATTGCTTATTTCTAGTCTCTTCTCTCTCTTTTACAAGGAACAGACACTAAGGCTAGGGTGATAAGGAAATTCTGGGTCATATCATGAAGCAGTGGAAGGATCACAATAATATCATGCCAGGAATGTACAGCTGGCCAGATTTCGGGAAGCTGCAGGGGCTGGACAGTGCATGCATGTGGCCCTCAGAGACATGCAATTCAGTGTGAAAATGCCTGTTGGAAGACGCAAATGGAAGAGGTTCGTTACAACGAGGAAGCCAAGGTCTACAGGGCTACAGTCTGTTGTAATGTTGTTGTGGTAGGGCCATATTTGACGACCACAGATTTCTTACCACTCTTAGGGGCTGAAGCTTTGAGGGAGGAGCCATTTGTGTCAACTCCATGGATGATGGAAATTGAAACATCCCAAGGGGCTTTCTGGGCTATCCAGAGAGCAGTCCAAAGGCCCAGCAGCATGGTCAGCTTAGTGACTGGCCTGATAAGGCCCAGGCTGGTCTGAGCTGGATGAATGCATATGTCTGCCTGGATGGTCAGAGGACTAGGGCTGTCCTGTCTGAGACCTGACTATCTACTGCTGCCCACTGGGATGGTACAGAGGACCCAGCCAGTCCCAGGAGGGCCCCACCAACACTCAGGAAGCCTGCATCTGCAGCTGGAGGGTTGGTGCACCCAGTCCTGTATAAATCCTCACTTGTCTAGTAGGTGCTCTCATGCATCTGAGCTGAGCTACCTGTTCTTATCACTGAACCTAACCCTAATACTGACCCCTCACCTTGTCCTTGACCATAAAAATGCAATATCATTTAAAAATAGAACTCAACAAATTATGTTAGATCAAAATTACCTGAACAAAATGTAGGGCATATATGACAGACCACACCTGATATCATACTCAACATTAAACGGCTGAGAAATTCATCCTCTAAAATAAAGAAAAAGACAAGTGTCTACACTTTGACCACTTTTCCTCAATGGACTACTGGAAGATCTAGCCAGGGCAATTAGGCAAAAAAGAGAAATAAAAGACATCCAATCAGAGAGGAAGAAGTAAAACTGTTTCTGTTTGCTGACAATGCCATTTGATATGTAGAGAATTCTAAAGATTCTACAAACAAAACTCTTAAACTAATAAACATATTGAGTAAGGTTACAGGATACAAAATACACAGGCAAATGAAAAACTTTTCTACACACTAACAAAGAACTATCTGAAAAAGAAATAAAGAAAATAATCTCATTAATAATAGCATCGGAAACAATAAAATTCCTAGGAATAAATCTAACCAAGGGATGAAAATATCTGTGAGTAAAAAACTATAAAATCTTGTTGGAAGAAATTGAAAAAGACACAAATAAATGGAACGATAGACTGTGTTCATGAAGTGGTAGAACTAATATTGTTAAAATAACTACAGAAACATACAACAGACATCACAATATTGAAGGAGAATGACAAAGTAAAAGAACTAACACTACCCAACTTTAAGGCTTGCTATAAAGATACAAGAATAAAGACAGAGGAAGTATGAGCAAAAGAATGGACTAACCCATAAACTCAACAGAAGAGACAGACCAAAAATAAAGCCACATAAACATAGTCAACTAATTTTTGACCAAGAATCAAAGACAATCAAGTAGAGGAAAGAAAGACAGTAATTTCAACATGTGGTGCTGGAATAACTGAATTCCGCCTGCAAAAGACTAACTCAAAATAAAGTTAAATAAAGTTCTTTGTTAGTGTGTAGAAATGCAGACCTGAATGTAAAATACAAACCTAGAAAACGACCATAACATAATATAAGATAAAAAGTAAATGACCATAAATATGACACTGACTTTTTAGATAGAATGCCAAAGGTATGATTCATGAAAGAAATCATTGACAAGTTAATTAAATGTTATTAAAACTACAAAATCATTTCCTCTACAAAAGACAATGTAAAAGAGTGAGATTACTAGGACAGACTGGGAGAAATTATTTGCAACAGACACATGCGGTAAAGGATCGTCATTTAAAATATACGAAGAAGGCTGAAAATTCAATAATAAGGAAACACACAATTAAAAAATGGGCCAAAGGCCTAACAGACACCTCACCAAAGAAGATACACCAATGGCAAAAGAGCATACAAAGTGAGACTGCATGTCATATGTCATTGATATTGAGGGTGACCTTTTCTGAAGGGAAATTACTTCATGGTAGAGAAAGTTGATCTCTATTTTTGTTCATATTTAAATCTTTATTTTGCTAATCGATTTTAGTTATTTTTATGTAAAACCTTTAAAAAATAGTGTATTTTATTACTTAATGCATTGGGAATAAAGGGAACATGTAACATGTGATTTTAATATTTTTTACTATGTGCACTGGAAAATTTAAACACTACCTATCCAGGAACAGAAAGATTTAAAGTGTCTTAGGACCTAGGCATTCTCCTTATGGCTCCAGCTGTCGTGTCCTAGTTATACAAGTGGCCCCTCTCCCAAGATAATGAAGATATTCACATCACGCTTTCCTTTTTTACACGTGATCTTTGCCTTGTAGGAATTCTCCCACTTAATAAACAATGTTATTTTTATTACAACCCAAAAAATAATCAGCCTCCTTGTCTGTTACATAACCAGACACAAAAAGACACATACGGGTCGATTGCACTTATGAAAAATCCAGAATAGGTAAATCCATGGATACAAAGGGGTTAGCGACTGATACGGGCTGCTGGGGGAGGAGGTGTGAGCAACTAATAGGTGCTGGGTTTGACTTTGCTGAAAAGGTTCTGGAACTAGATGGTGGTTGTGATATGGCTGATAGTGGTTAAGTCCAGTGAAAGTACTTAAGGCCACTTAAAGTACACTGAGAGGAACCATAGTGTAGATATGAAGTTTTCATAACAAGTTATTAAATTTAAGTTAAAATAAATTTTATCATAATTGATCTTTAGGAGAAAAACTATAGCGAAACTTTATATAGGTCAGAGAGAAATAACAAATGAAAAGAATGCAGATGGAGGAACACAGAAAGAACCTTCTCGAGTGGCAGTCGAGCAGGCTGCTGCTCAGAATGGGCCCTCAAGACTTCTGAGGAGCCAAGGCAAGCTGTTTGTTGGACGTCATCTCCTTCAGGGGAGGCCAACCTCCAGAAGGCCCGGGATCTGTAGAGGGAACTAGAGATGCTGTTGGTGTCACCTCTTGGTTTCCTGGTCTTGCTCTGGACCTTGTTTGTAGATCTAAGAAGAAACATATTATTTATATCAGTCCACTGATGTACCTTCCAAAGAAAGGGTACATCTCATATCCATCAATGGAGTCTCTGCTCAAGAATCCACTCTGGGAAGTAGTCATGAACACAGTCCCTGGGGATGGTGGTGTGAGCTGATTCTGTGTTCTGGCTTAACTCAGCCTTGGAAGTCCTCTCTGTTGCCTGGCACTGCCCTACACCCAAACAGGCCACATTCCTCCCATAGTTGTCCTTACCCTCCGTCTCTGCCTCAGGGGGCTCAATGCCTTTAGTTCAGAGAGGAGGAGGTGGGCCTGGTGCTCCAGGCTGGACCCTGGGACATTGACCTAAATGCAGGCCAAGCAGGGGAATTCTGGGGGCTGAAGAAAGTCCTCGTGGTGCTGATCCAGCCAAATGCCCAGGATGGAGGAGATGGCCCTGGGAAGAGACAGGTGAGTAACAGTCTGAGGCCTGGCATCTCTTCCCACACTGCCCTCCCAGAGCACCACGTGGGAGTCTGGGTACCAATACCGCATGCTCTCGCAAGTCCAGAATTAATCCTACTCCTCATGGTCCTGCAACCTCTCAGTGCTTGCAGATAGGTGCCTGGTCGCCTAGGAGGATCTGGCAGAAAGCCTTTGGAACTGAGAGCTGTTGGTCAACAATGAGGAGGGGGAGCTGGGCTGACCTTGCGCCAACCTCCCTGGTCCCCGCCAGCCACACTCCAGTCTCTCCACAGCTCTCTGACTCCTTCCCTCTCCTCTAGGAATACCGTCAGCCCTCTGCTCCCTTGCATTAACCTGTGACATGTGGGGTGCAAGGTTCTGCTAGCACCTCCAATTCGCAGGCTCCACACTCAGCTAAGAGCTCTGTCCCAAGCCCACTCACCTTTTCACCTGGTACAGGGGTCCACCATCCCCTTTTGAAATTGGTAAGATACAGCCATACCTACAGGAGACCAGGAGGATATCAATCAGCTATCCTATGAACACGACCTACTCCGTGCCCGAACATGGTATGGCTTTCCATATATTTGCCGAATAAATGAGCCTTCACCAGTCCCATTGTGAATATCTTCTGAATGAGCCTGGCCTAATTCTCACTCCTGGGATTTCTACTCCGGCTTCATCTAGAACAGGAACCCCATGGAATCAACAATCTCCTTTTCAGGTGAGAAAACAGCTGGGCCCAACCCCGGAATCAGTGAGGAGTCAGGCAGAAGCATTGTCATGAGGAAGAGAAAATGCCAAATTAGCACTGTCACAGCTCCCCACCACCCCAGAGACCTCTCCACAGGGACAAACACCCAGAGAGCACTTTGCTAGGGAGGACACCACAAGTCCTTACAATGACCCTCTGAGGCTGGTGCTCGTCATGCCCCACTGTCCAGAGGAGCAAACAGACTCAGAGATGCAGTGACCTTCTGAGAACTCACACTAGCAGGTGGCTAAATCAACCCTGTGCTGTGGGAGAAGGTGGAGGCAGGGTGCTCACCTTGCACACAGGGTGTCCAACACCCGCTGTGTGGTAGTAAATGTTTTGTAACTGCCTAGAAAGGCGGGTACCAAGTTGTGGTCACTGCCCACAAAGGCACGCACCAGATAAGCAATCAAACTGTCCAGCCTGCATGCCTGGGAAAATGGCTCCATGCTTGTTTTATATTGTTGGTTCCTCAATTCACTTTCCCCATGAGGTAGGACAGAGTAGGGACATGCAGTCAGAGGCAGCACCATAGGTCAGCATGAGGGTTGGGGACTGCAGTTTAGAACAAACCCCTAATCCCTCAGTGACTAGTGGCAAGAGGGGAAACACATGTGTTCTCAGGAGAGAAAAGGTTCTTGTCATTCAAAGTAGAATTTGAGCTGGTATCTGAGATCATTTTCTTGGCTGAGTTATAACAGCATCTCGCCTTACTGAGTGTCATCCCTGTGATGTTTGACCAAATGTCCCAGTCTAGGGTGAGAACAGAGAAGCTTCTCCTGCGGTGGGGTGGGTAAGGATACCAGGATATGTGAGATGTTCAGGGTGGCACCATTGAAATGGCAACAAAAGGGGAGCAGTTCAATGTGAACAGGTGCATTGCCGTGGTAACAGGTTCCCTTCTGTTATGTCCTGGAAGGCCTGTGGGGATGTGTCCCCAGGGCAACAGGTGGCAGAGCAATGGACATTTCACATGAACACTGTGTCCTTTTGAGGAAAAGCACCCCTATTGATCATGACCATGTCTAAGAATGTGGGGGAGAAGGTATGCAAGGATTGGGAGGCCACCACCAACACTAGGGGTGGCCTTTCAAACAGGATAAACGATGCAAACATACTCTTGACTGAATGTGAGGTAAAATGGTGTCAACATCTCTTTGCTGGTATCCATACAAATATGAGGACAGTGACTTTGCATCTGGCCCAGGAAGGGGCTGGACAGTGAGGGTGGGTGAGAGTTGTGATGGGGACCCAGATTCCTTTGAAGGCTAGAATCTAGGAGTTAGCCCAGTGGAGTGGTAGAGTGACTTCTGGAACCCAGGACTCCCTGACTGTCTGAGTCCTAGGTACTGGGTCAGCTAAGTATCTGCACTCACCCTGAGCCCTGGCTGGTCTGTGTCAGTGCCGTGGGGTGCCTGCCCGTCCTGGTGGGGGATGGAGTTGAGGCCCTCATCGTTCAGCCCCATCTGATGTTCCATGTGGAGCTCTGTGAATACAATGTTCCACGTGGAGCTCTATGAATACAGTGCCCCTCACCAGGTGGTGAGCCTCAGTGCCTGGTCTCTTCCATCCGCAGACCCCCTGACTCTCTACCCCAGACATAGCTACACCACTGTCTTCCCAGACCTCTTCTGAGGGGAGAAAAGATGTGACAGCCTGAGGGCCCTGGATTCCTCATAGCACAGATTAGGTGGCCTCAAGACTGGCCCCTGACAGTCTTGTCCTGGAGTGTGATGTGACAGGACCATCATATATTGCCCGCCCGGCAACTGTTTCTGCCCAGAGGGATCACCCTTCACATCCGTCTTCCCCCACATTGAGGACGGAGCTGCCTAGGTGAAGAGGAATTTCCCTCTTAATTGGCCAACATTTCTAATCAGGTCTTTTCTGCTTCTGTAAACATGTTTGTTACAAGGCCAAGAGATCTCAAGGTCAACTGAGAACTCATCCTCCCCTAAAGATGTATTACTTTAGTGCTTGTTAGATAGAAAATTCTATGATCTGTAACTGCCCGTAGCAACTTCAGAGGTCTGTAAATCAGCCCATGCCAACTGTAACAACACGAGTATAAAAATAAAATTGCCCCTAAGTTCGGTGCCTAGATTTTCAGAGCACTAGCTCTTCTGGGACCACCGGCGTCATAAAATTGAGTTACTCCAAACCTCCAGGTGCTGCTTGATTTCTCACTAGTCTGTTTTTGCAACTTTTCTGCAACACTTCTGGAGGCCCCAGTGAAATTTACAACCACACTGGCTCTTTGAACGGCCAGACCAGTGACTCTTCCAGGCCGGGGTGGAGGGCCTCCGAGATGAATGAGGAGGTGTGCCACCTGACAAGTATTCTGGGTTCTCTTTCGAACCAGCGCCCTGACTCCCAAGATAGCTGAGCCTCCAATTGGACTCATAGGAGGGAACGGACCAACTCACCAGGAACAGCCACAGGATAAGGTAAGGGCCCGGGATCAGCCCCCAGTCAGGTCCCATCTCTGAACGGAAGAGGAGCTTGATTACCTCCTAGTCTTCAGTTTGAGGACACAGGTCAGGGTCATCCCAGGGGGAAAGGCATCAGGGTATTCCCAGAGCGGGAGGACACAGCTCAGAGTCTTCCAAAGCAGGGAGGCAATGTTTTAACCTGGTGTGTAAATGATTGAATGAATGAGTGGCTTGACTGGCCTGCCAGTCAGGTATGAGTTTGTAGCTCCACAGCTAGGTACCCTGAAGACCCCCTAAAGGCCACAGAGTTCATTTGGGCTCACTCTGCGGGTCCGTGGTGAACACATATGGTCTAGGGCGGCATCGAACTAGTGTCCGATCGTAAGTCACATAAGGCTGAGTCTGCTACGGCTAAGCCTCACCTAAGCTCCCTGTGAGGGAACACAGCCAGATGAGCATCTGAATGGTCTCCTCTTTGGAGAGGGCACCCACCCTTGTTTGTCTTTGTGTCACTGTTGCAGGGTGGGAAGAGTTGAGTCAACACTAAGAAAAGGGGAGAACTCCATCACCGTCTGGAGGGCAACCAAACACCCTCTAGAAGTTAGCAAACACATTAAGGAAAGGGGGAGAGGCTGTACGAAAGAGAGTAAATGCTGAACAGCTGAAACGTGACTTTGTCAAGAAGCGAGAGTTGAGCCCCTATCCGCGGTTTCGTGGTGACCTCATATGGCTTAAGATGGTGTCACTGGATCTCTATGAGGAGTCTACTCTAGTGATCTGGGTTGGGGATTTATACCGACCCACCAATGCTAAGAGGTGCCTGAAATAACTCCACGAGGAGTGTGGCCAGAGATGGGTGAAGTGAGTGGCGTCCCCTCCAAAGTCTCCCAGACCCTATTCCCTACCCTCCGTGTGGCATGATTGTTGTCTGTTGCGGGAGGCATGGGGGAGAGTTATTCTAAGGCAATTGTCTTGAATTGTATGTTGAAAATTTTAAGAAAGGTTTCTCAGAGAATTATGGGGTCAACCTGACCCCAGGAAAACTTTATACTTTTTGTGAGCTTGAATGGCCTGCCTTTGGGGTAGGATGGCCTTCAGAAAGAACCCTAGAGCTGTGCACCAGGTAGTGACAGGGACCCCTGGACATCCAGACCAGTTTCCATACATAGACGCATGGCTACAAATTGCCACTGTAGTGCCCCCTTGGGCCGGTTCTGCACAAACAGGCAGGGAGAGAGTAAGGTACTTGTGACCAACTCGAGGAAAGAACAAGGAAGAGCCAGCAAAAATCATCTACCAACGGGACCCCGAGGAAGACCCTGCCTTCCCATCTTCTTACACCTCAACAGCTCTGTCAGCTTCCACACAGCCACTCTACCCCCAATTGCTGGACAGCTCTCCACCATCAGTGCCTTCACCACTTCAACAGCCTGAGAGGCCACCAGGCTTGAGTCCACGGCATCTTCACTCAGCCAGGCAACCAGCCCAGTAGTCTGTGGCCCTTCAAATGCTCCTCCAAGAAACGTGAGGCCCTTTAGAGATGGGAGAAGACGGCACACTCTAGCAGAGCCACCCTGTCCTCTACTATCAGCCATTCACCACAACCGACCTCCTCAGCTGGAAGCAGCACACCCCATCCTATTTGCAGAAACCCCTAGTGATGATTTACCTGCTTGAGTCCATATTTCAAACTCATCAGCCTACCTGGGATGACTGCCGCCAATTCCTCCTAACTCTCTTCAACACTGAAGAACGATGCCGGATTCTGTCAGAAGTGTGGAGATGGCTCCAAGGGCAAGCACCAGACGATGTACTAGACCCTGCAGTATGGGTCTTAGAGGCTGTGCCTGACGTCAGGCCCAATTCAGACTTCAACGTTCCAGATGGAAGAGAGTCTCTCAACAGGTACTAGCAGGCCATACTGAAGGGGGTAAAAGCTGGGGCTAAAAAGCCAACAAACATGTCAAAAATGATGGAAGTACTCCAGAAGCCAGAGGAATCACTTACAGCATTCTATAAGAGACTATGTGAGACGTTCCAGGTATATACCCTTTTTGACCCTGAAGCGAAAGAAAACCAACATATGGTCAATGCGGCCTTTGTAGCCCAATACACCCATACACCAGGAGAAAGACGCAACTGACCTGGACTAGATTGCCACCAGGCTGGTCAACACAGCAGTCCGAACTATGAGCACTTATCCAGGCACTGCAGCAGGCTGAAGGGAAATGGGCCAATATCTACACTGCCTTGCACATACATGGGGCCATTTATAAGGAAAAGAGATTACTGACAGCAAGTGGAAAAGCAATTAAAAACAAGGAAGAAATCTTCCAACTGTTAGAGGCAGTCTGGAAGCCCTCCCAAGTGGCAGTCATCCACTGCAAGGGTCCCCAGAGAGGAACCGATCCTGTCAGTAGGGAAAACCGACTAGCAGATCAGGCAGCTAAGGAGGCTGCCCACCAATCAAGTGCCACGATGGGTCCTAAGCCTATCTCCAAGGTTCTCTAGCACCAGAATTACCTCTATCCCCAAAATACACTAAGGAAGAAGAATAATGGGCTTTAAGTGAAGGCAGAACTAAAAGAAAGGAAGGTTGGTGGGAGCTTCCAGATCAAAGACTCTTTATTCCCACTGCACTGGCAGCTCAACTAGTAAAACAGCAACATGAGTTGACTCACCTAGGGAAGACTACTTTAGAAAGCCTGTTAAGCCACTACTATTTCATACCCAAGCTCCCAACACTATGTACCCAGATTAGTGCTAGGTGTGTGGTTTGTGCATGAAACAATGCTGACCAAAGGCCAAGGCCTAATCCAGGAGTACAAACAATTACAACTATGCCATTTGAAGACCTAGAAGTAGACTTTTCTGAGGTCAAGCCCTGCCGGGGCCATGGATACCTCCTTGTGTTAGTTCGCACCTACTCTGGATGGGCTGAAG
>NW_006439190.1:29922-33827 GCF_000325575.1 Pteropus alecto
TGAAGAAAATCGTTCCAATATACGGGCTGCCCCTTTCTATAGAATCTGACAACAGACCTGCCTTTATGTCTGAGACAGTCCAGACTCTGTTTAAAGCTTTCAGAATCAAATGGAAGCTCCACACAGCCTACAGGCCACAAAGTTCAGGGAAACTCAAACGCATGAACCAGACTCTCAAAACTATTCTAGCTAAGCTTTGTCAGGAAACCCAGTTACCTTGGATTGACTTGCTGCCTTTGGCTCTTCTCCGCACACGGTGCACTCCAAGGTATCAGGCTACTCCCCTTTTGAACTAATTTATGGGAGACCTCCACCAGTGATAGGAAAATTGAAAGGAGATCCTCGATTAATGGCTGACATAGAGATACCCCAACACCTTCAGGCCTTAGGGAGGATTCTCTGCCATATCACTCAGGAAACTTTGGAAAGAGCCCCTACCCCCTTAGGGAATTGGGTCCACTCCTATTAGCCAGGAGATGAGGTATGGGTTAAAGATTGGAAAAAAGAACCACTTTAGCTGAGTTGGACTGGCCCTCACACTGTTATATTAGCAACTCCACCTGCTGTTAAGGTTGCAAGTATCACCCCGTGGATCTACCACACCTAGGTAAAGAAAGCAGCATCTCCAGAGAACCGAGAAACTTAGACTACAGAACATCTTTCTGATCAGCTGCTCCAGATCACATACCGGAGGCAGCAGAAAATCTACCTGAGATCCTTGGCCCTGCTTTGGCCACCCCTGGAAGCTGGCCAGTCTATGCATGGCAGAAGCTTGAGGAATTTCATCATAGGGCTCCTTATAATTAGACTTTGGGGAGGAAATTAGTACAAAGAACTGTGAACTATGTTTCTATGTTACTAAAGGAGGTCAGAGAATGTCCACTACCTTAGTTTTCTATAGCTACTGTAAAGAGTTAAATCTAAAAAAAGATCCTAATTGATTCCCACACAGGCAAGGCCCAAAACTGGGTGGCCCCACAATATTACAGATATATACATGAATAAATAGCCCCCAAAACAAGTAATCCAATACTATAGACCTGCCACTTAAACAAAAAATAGTTCTTAGGGATACTGTACCCCCATTTACATGTTGAACTGAATTATCTGACTGCAGGCAGCTATAGATTTTATCAAACAGATGACAAAACTGGCACACAACAGTCTCAAATACGTGTGGCAATATATCAAAACTGGTTAGCTCTAGATTACTTGCTAGTGGAGGAAGGAGGAGTATGCAAAAAGTTTAACCGATCCGATTGTGGTCTCCAAATAGATGACAATGGCCAGCCTGTAACTGATATAGCTACTAATATTAGAAAAATAGCTCATGTACCCATCCAGAGTTGGAAAGGATGGGATCCTAACAGCCTCTTTGGAGGTTGGTTCTCTACTTGCGGAGGCTTTAAAACCTTAATTAAAGCAGTGCTCCTCCTCCTCGGGACCTGCTTCCTTCTCCCTTGCTTCATGCCTCTAATTGTTTGGTCAACTACCTCCC
This sequence comes from Pteropus alecto, assembly GCF_000325575.1. Lineage (NCBI taxonomy): Eukaryota > Metazoa > Chordata > Mammalia > Chiroptera > Pteropodidae > Pteropus > Pteropus alecto. The sequence goes on from NW_006439190.1 coordinate 31,421, forward strand.
TTATAGAGGCTATGACAGAGAGAAAAACTTCAGCAAAGGTCCTTATGCTGTGGAAGTACCAGCCCCTAGCCCAGGAAGATCAAAAGGCTGATGCCCTATAAAAATTTAAAGGGCATCAAAAGTGGGGAATAAGGAGGAATTCCCCTCTTAATTGGCTAAAATTTCTAATCAGGTCTTTTCTGCTTCTGTAAACATGTTTGTTACAAGGCCAAGAGATCTCAAGGTCAACTGAGAACTCATCCTCCCCTAAAGATGTATTACTTTAGTGCTTGTTAGATAGAAAATTCTATAATCTGTAATTGCCTGTAGCAACTTCAGAAGTCTGTAAATCAGCCCATGCCAACTGTAACAACACGAGTATAAAAATAAAATTGCCCCTAAGTTCAGGGCCCAGATTTTCAGAGCACTAGCTCTTCTGGGACCACCAGCGTCATAAAATTGAGTTACTCCAAACCTCCAGGTGCTACTTGATTTCTCGCTGATATGAGATTTGCAACTTTTCTGCAACATAGCGAGTGCTCATAGAGGTGGCCTGGACTGGAGCATCTTGACCGAGGTCTCCTTGTGGTTCCCGAAGGGACCTTCTCGAAAAGGGCCAGAGGTGCTTACACCATCTGGAAAAGTCACCGTGTCGTCGCAAGAGCCCAGAGCCCTGGAACATGGGAGCACAGCAAGAGAACATGTTGTCTTACTGAGTACCTCTTGTCTAGTGAGCTGGTTGAGGGGCTGTTAATGGAATGTGGGTGCCGGTAATGGTGTTCGAAGTTCTATGGGGGTCTGTTGAAAAGGAAGTGACATCATTTCCTGGAAACCCCCTTCCTGAGCCTCCTCCTTGAGTATCAGATATCCAAATAGTCCTCTGGGCTGCTGCCTGTCAGTCCCCTTCTTTATGTAAAGCCTGTGCATGATGACACCAACATACTCCTATCCAGGATTCCTCTCTGAGGATGTCTGGCTGCAGCCAGGACACTGGCAATGAAGAAACAGACCTGGTTTGCAACTCAACTCTTCATTCTTACATCTTCTTGAACCAGGATGAGCCCATGTGCCTTGCAAGACCTGTCTGTCCCCGTTTGCCTTCAGGGGTTACTGGAGTACATGCTTCGTTGTGATGTTCAGGTGTGTGGGGCGAGGCTCTAAAACTGGAGGGCTGTTGTCACATGTAGATAGTGCCTCCTACCTCTTTTCTCTTCCTCTAGTCACCTCTGCATGCGCTCCTCTTCTAATCCTACATCTAGCCTATGTGTGTGTTTGCGTGTGTATATGTGTCTGTGTGTGTATACATGGCCACGTGCCAGTGTGCAACTCAAGGGACCCAAAAGAGGATAGCATCATGCAGAGGGAACAGGGTCGAATTTCCCACATGTTAGGATTTCTAGTTTCCAAACCAGCCCTATAGGCACAAGGGGCAGCAGCATCGTAGGCCTGGAGTAGAGAGCTCTGCTGACCTCTGAACTCTGCCTATCATATGCCCTGTCCACCCCCTGCTTCTCTGTGGGTCTAGTTTCCCAAATTTCCAATGAGAATACCATTCTGAATGGCAGAAGCATGAGCTCAGCCTTCAAGGGATATTGGCTCTACACCCTCAGGTGGGTTGTGAACAGGGATGCAGTCCTGTGGTCCCCTTAAAAAGGAGGGGAGGCAAGAGAATTAAAATCTTAATGAAGCTACATGAAGAGACTGCAATCTGGCTGATCGGCCCTGCAGTCTGGCCAGGAGGACATCTGCAAAACAAAGGAAGATTTCTATTGGGGTTTCTGAGGACCCATTTCCTACAACTGTGGAAGGGGAAGCAGGAACAACAGAGCCTTTAAGTAGTGCCCTACACAAGTAAAATCATTCATTCCCAATGGCTAAAACCAAGGGGAACCTATGGCTTAAAGGCTGGGAACTGCCAGTGGGCCTTTCAGGCTACATACTCTTCCCCTGACCCTTCCTCACTGGATGTCCATATCAGATGAAGTTGGACTTAAGAACAACATATAAACTGAATTCCCTGAACACTCTCTGCCTCTGAGAGGAGACCACGCTCTGTCTGTGGAGTGTTATCCCTTTTCTAATAACATTTCCTTTTGACTCTAACTTTGGAGTGGGTTTTGAATTATTTCTGGACTCTCCACGAAAGGGCCCTCTTTTTCTCTCAATGCAGGGCTAGGTCTTCCCCCAACTGGGGGATCTTTTCTCTGTCCCACATGGTCTATTCCTGCTACCATGAATGGATCAAAAGACATAAACATGGCCCACCCAAGTACACCATGTTTCCTGTCCTCTGAGACAGGCTAGGATTTATTTCTCTACACTGTGCAGGTCAATTGGCCTTGGGCCAATGGTTGACACCATTTCTAGGGGCCTGGTGAGACTTGTTCTCTATCTGATCAGGAGTAGGAGTCCACCAGTCCTCTCTACT
>NW_006439190.1:33855-64779 GCF_000325575.1 Pteropus alecto
TCATCGGAATTGCAGAGAAGATCTGTTCAGGAACCCTGTCCAAACTCCCAATTAAAAAACTGTGCAGAATCTTCTGGCCTCAGTAGGATGGGTTAGCCCCCGTAGGAGTCTTTTGTTCTTTTCTCAGCCCCTTAGCCTTTTCCTCCTTCCCATTCATATCCAGCAGAAACCCTAACTGGGAGAAGGTGGTTGTCACATAGTAGCAGCTCCACTGAACTCTCCTAACTTGTCCCCTATCTGTCCTGTCTTCATTTCTCAATGGGCTCCTGGATCTCAGAGCAATCTCAGAAACAGCCCAAATGGCTCAGAACTGAACACTGGGCCAGCCAGCCCTGATGGCATCAGCCTCCTTGGCCTGTGTTCTCTACAGTGTGGGAGTTCAAGGTAGTCTTTCACTGAAAAACTAGCCTTCTTTTCTAACCCTGAATCTCTGTGTCTCACTGTGTCTCTCCCTCGGAGCTGTAGGCAGACTCCTGTGCTCGCTTGTAGCAGGAGTGGGCCCTGACCCCTGATGCATTTGCCCCTTCTAGGAGTGACGTGCCCTGACTCCTGCCAGACACACATCTCCCAGTTCCCCTGCACCAGGAGGGGGAAATCCCGTGCATGCACATTTTCTTTTAGCAGAGCAAGTTCTTAGTTCCACCCATCTACTGTTCCCATTTGAGTTCCTGCCTCCATCTAAACTAACGATGGGAGGGAGGACAAGAAGTCTGGCCTGTTTACAGTTCCCTAAACTATAACAGTCTCCTACAATTAGATCTTCACAAGAAACAGGTAAAGTGGGAAGCATTCCTTTATTTCAAACTTCTATGCTACTTTACAAAGACTTATACTTAGTAGATGGCCCAATGATAGGAGCAGCTTCACGGAGACCTCAAAATAATCAGGAATTTTCTCCTCTCCCTTTACCCTCATATTCTAAGAGGCAAGCTGAAGGAATGAGGAAAGTTGTAGAGTTCTGAAGAGAAATCCTGAGAAGAACTTTAATGTGTGATTAAGCTAAACAAAATGGGAAATTTAAATATCACAAGTGAGCTAATGCAAAATTAGACTTGTGTTTTAATATTTCTTAGACTATTGGTCTGCTACTAATGCTAAAACAAAATTCTGAGTAGAAAATGAGGACTCAGTGCTTCATCAAAATAATGTTCTGTGTTTTATGTTGTCTTAACCAGGATTCTGAGGCTTTTAGAAAATAAACTAACATTGGCCCAGAGTATGACGGCCAGACACTGCTGACTATGCATTTCAATACTTGGGCAGTGGCCAATATTCAAAAAGGAAGCTCCAAAAGTTGGGGCCTGGACCCCAAACACTGCAGGTAGCCTTGGTGCCAGAGTTCTTTCAGGTGTCCAACAACTGGGACTGGACAGAGAAGGAAGCAGGGTACAAAAAATGAGCAAATTAAATCTGCCATAATACAGGCATCATCTCAAGGTGACCCTAGGTAATCAAAACCTTTCAGGCATGAAGGGCCTCAACCTTTCTTGGCTATAGATGTCATCTTTGGGACTGGGTTGTGATCAATGTGCAAACTGCAAGAAGGAAGGCAATGGCAGGGTGAGTGTCCACCCAGCCTTGGGAAGACTTGGAAGGTTGGACCTCATAAGCTTTCTCCCCTGATAGGAAGCCTCTCATGAGACAGCTGCTCCCTCCTGCAACAACGGAGGCCAACATGTTCGCCGGCTTTCAGTACTAGAGAAATCTACTGCAGTTAATGACAGTGAAGCCTTGGGTCACCCTTGACATGGCATAAAGGAAAAAAAGAATTTTAATAGATACTAGAGCTACCTACTCTATTCTGACCAGTCCCATGGGCCTCTCTCCAATATTAACTGCACAGTGACAGTATTCAATAGCCAGTGTAGCAAGGAAAATTTACTTTCCCATTGTGAGACCAGAACTAGCAATGGAATCCCGGCTGCACATCAGGACCAGGGGTTGGGGTAGAGATCCCCTCGTCCTAGGAAACAGGGCACAAGTGGAAAGGGGGTAGCACCCTTCCACATCACACGATGCACGTGTGGTTTTATATGGAGCAGAGCTGCTCTGTCCTGCAGTCTATTAAAGTCGGCCAACAACACAAACAGAAAGAGCCCCACCAAGTTTTGATAAGCATCCCAACAACTCTCAAATTACAAGGAATCAACCACTAGGTACATTTGTCTTCAATTAAATAAGTTTCTCATGAATCCTCACAGGTTCTGCCAGAAAATGAAACAGGAAGTACGAGCTAGTCCTGTGAAGCCCTGGAAGATCTTCAGCTCTCATTCCGGAATAAGGATAAATCCACATGCTCCAAGGGAATCAGGGAACGTCACTGAATAATTATACTTTTAGCCTGATGTCTATGCCCCTACTCTCTTCACAATGATTTTATTTCCTTTCAGTAGATATCCTTACCTTGAATTAACAAACTGCTGTGGAAAACTAACTTCATTGTCACCGTTTTCCACCCTCTTGGAGCCTGTGGAGGCCTGCTGAGATCAGGACTTCTAAAATAACAAATATGTCTGGAAGGATATAGTCCAAGGCCATTTTTGCTGGCTATAAGCAGGATCTCTGGAAACACTATTTTTGCTACAATATAGCAAATAGGCGATTCCTGTTTCCTCCTCTCTGAAGTAGCTTCCTCAAGCAGTGTCAGTTGCAAATTTCAATGCGGTTAATGTGCCACAGCCTCTCTCATTACCTTCAGGCAAGATGCCTGACCACAACCGAAACCTCAGGCCAGATATCTAAGATATTCCTTGTCTGGTAGCCTACACTGCTGTCCTCAAGCAAGTTTTCTCATGCAGACCTGAACATTCAACTGAAGGGGAGTGAAGTGTCTGTCTCAACCATGCAGATTTACATACGGACTCTCCTCTTCTCAGACTTTATGTGAATTTTAACAAGGAACGTAGTTGGGTAACTCAAAAGTGAGGATCACACCATTCCCAATGTCACATGATGTCCCTGTGATGCCTTCAGCCAGTCTCTTGATGGTCACGTGATTCCCGCAGGGCAGCCACAGGATATCGCGAGATCCCCACCTCTTTGCTATAGATTTTCCTCTGCTGGACTAAAGCAAGTGTTTACAGAATGCATTGAAGGAACTGCCTCAATGTCAATATCTCAGCTTTCTTTTTGTGGTCATTAAGCCAAGCCCTCTCAGAAGTTGTAGTCTGTGGTTTGCTATAGAGGAATTCTGAGGCAGCCGTTCTTTCCACCATGAAGAGGTATCCACACAATGACTCAACATTTTACCTACAACACAGTAAAGTAGTGGCTGCTGTTTCCACCACTATCAGGTTAATTCCTCACAGCACACTCAGCCTCCAGGTTTCAAAGCAGCCAATATGTGACTGTCACCTCCACTGCCATAAAGCAGGTTTCCTAAAAACAGACAAAACTGGAGGCAAATTAAGCAACATTGTCTGGCCATATACTGTTGACCTCAAGTAAGTTTTGTAATGTGGACATGACATTCGATTGGAGGTCATTTAGCAGGCTGTCTCAGCCACCTTCTGTTACACAGACACTAATGTTTTCTTGTGTTAAGTGAATTTTATCTAGGAATATGCACTCGTCATTCCAAAGGGAACACTACGTCATCCCCCTCCGTCACATTATCTCTGCGTTCATACATGCCAGTCTCTTGATAGGCATGTGATTCCCACGGGCAGTCACGTGATCCTGTTGTGACTCCCATGGGGCCATGGTCCTGAGGTAAACACTGTCTAATTTTAAACAGACTAGGCGAAAGACCTGCTCACACTACCAACAACCTAGACCCTGTGATGGAAACTAATGTGCAGTGCATGGACCACAGACCACAGCTGTCTACTCTTACAGAAAATAAAGGAGACCTTCATTCACGGTAAGAGTACTGTCCTCCCTTCAAATGATGTAGACTGCAGGCCCAGTCCCATGACACAAAGCCAGTCTTTTCCTAAGAATAATACAACGATGCCTTGGTCTAAAGCCAATAAGACTGTCCTTGTTGAAAATTAATATATGGAGACTTTAAACTGCAAGGCCAGTCTTGGAGAACTAGAAACTTGGCTCCATGTCTGGAATTTCTCTTAGCAGTAAGAGAGGTGATTTGGCTTGCACTTTTAATCCCTTCACCTATTCCAGGTGGTATTGCTGAGATATGGGCTCATAACATTTCTTCTGACTTTTCCAAACATCGTCTGAAGGGGTGGCCTGGGCCCACGGTTCTAGACCTGTCCTTCCTCAACAAATGCCGATTGATGTTTAGGCCCGCAGCAGCAAACCTGTCTTTATGCAAGGGAAATTAGAGTGGAGACTTAAGCCTGTGACACCAAGCATGGACTCTCCTCACAGGAACTAGAGTGCAGGCCCAGGCTCCCAAAGTCAAGGCTGTCTAATTGTTAACAGACTAGAAAAAACAACTACTCACACTACAATCAAGCTAGCCAATGTAAACAGAAACTCAGATGGAGTACTTGGCCCACAGACAAAGCTGTCTTCTCTGAGAAAAAGGAAGAATGTAAGACTCCGTTCATTCCAGGAACACTGTCTTCCTTTGAAAGGACATGGAGAGGTGACACAGGCACAAGGCACAAAGCCTGTTTTTCCTAACAATTGGTAAAAAGGAGACTGTGACACATGGCAATAAACCTGTCCTCTCTAAAACTAGTATATAGGAGACCTTACCCAACAGGGCAAGCCTGTCCTCTAGGTAAGAGAATCTTTACTTGAGACCCAGGACCTTGTCCCCTGCCTGGGTTTATAACCAGGAACGAGAGTGTGGACCTTGGTTTTCAGGTCCAATTCCTTCCCCTATTTCCAGGAAGTAGAGCTGAGAAATTGGCCCACAGCATTTCTTTTCTCTTTCTGTAAGAGGTTTCTGACAACAGATAAAAACTAAGACAAATTAAGAATCATCACCTGGCCGCAAATACCATTGACCTCAAGGTTTGTGATGTGGACACGACATTCGATTAGAGGTCAGTTAGCAGGATGTCTCGGCCACCTTTTGTTACAAACATACTAATGTTTTCTCAGTGTTTATGTGAAATTTATCAAGTGAATGCACTAGTCATTCCAAAAGGAACACTACATCATCCCCATCTGTCTTCTCTGAAAACTAGTAGATAGGAGACCTTAACCCACAGAGAAAGCCTGTCCTAAGGAAAGAATCTTAACTTGAGACCTAGGACTTTGCCTCCTGCCTGGATTTCAAATCAGAAACCAGAGTGCTGACCTTGTTTTGCAGTTACAATCCCTTCCACTATTTTCAGGAAGTAGTGCTGCAAAATTAGCCCACAGTATTTCTTCTGTCATTCCCTCACAGAGGCTGAAGGAGTTGCCTGGGCCCACGGTTCCAAGCCTGTCCTCCCTGAAGGAATGTTGCCTTCCGTACTAGGGCTACAACAACAAATCTTCTTTATAAAGAGTAACTAGAACAGAGACTGTAGATATCAGCACCAAGCCTGAATCTCTTAATAGGAAATAGGTGGCAGCCCCAGGCCCTCAAGGTCAAGACTATCCAGTTGGTAACAAAGTTCAGTCTGAAGACCTAGACCAACAACACCCATCCGAGCTCCTGCTTTCAGAAACTCTTGTAGAGACCTTGGCCCACATAACCAAGCTGTCATCTCCTAGTAGGAGGAAAATGGAGGACTCAGTTCTCAGCACCAAAACTGTCCTCCCTTTAAAACATTCACGATAGAACTTTGGGCCTATGGCAGCACACTTATGTCATCCTAAAAGTCCATTCACACAATCTGGTCCCACATCACCAATTTTCCCTTTTGTCAATTATTGAAAAGTGACCATTCCTACATCACCAAGCCTTTCCCCTGGTAAGAGAAGGTAGTGTGGGCATTTAGAAACCATATGTAAAGCCTGGACACTTCTTTCAGAAATTCAATTGGGAAGCTTGGAAGCATGGCCAAACATTGTTCGTTTTCCAGGAAATAGAGTAGAAACCTTGGCTCACAGAATCTAGCCTAACTTTTATTAACAGAACCTTAAGTTGAGGACTCTGCATATGGTAACAAGAACATCCTGATAGAGAAAAAAAAAAGTAAATAGATTCCATGGAACATGATCCAGACCTCTTTCTGGATCAGGGGAAGTAGAGTCGATGTTTGAAAACACAACACCATGCCAGTTTTATTTTCAAGGTAAACTTCTGTGGAAAATGTTTCCCATACTCTCAAGCATGGTTCATTCTAAGAAGTAGAGTGAAAACCTATGTCCAAAAGAGCAAGACCAGTCACATGGTAGACACACATGTTCCATGGGGTCTACCTTGACCCCCAAGTAAATACCCCGAGGTGTTCACATGACTGCCTCGGGATTCCCTAATGATTGCTATGTGATTTTCAGGTTGCTTCTACCTTATTACTCTCCCCCTGTTCCCCTCCAAGTGTTTTCAAAACACGTCTCATAAACTGCTTATTTTCAATATTTCAGCTTTGATGGATTGGCTGATAAGAAATTCCTTCTCAACAGTAGTGGCCAAAGGTCTGCATCCAAGAATAGTGCTGTAGTCATGTTATGTTCACAATGACTCAGCATTTTTGCTACAGTACAGAAAAAGGCAGCTGCTCTTTCCATCGCTCTAAAGCAGCTTCTCAAGCAGAGTCAGCTTCCAAATTTCAACACAGTTAATGTGTGACAGCCGCTCCCATTGCCTTCAAGCAGGTTGCGTGACCACAGCAGAAACCTCAGGCCAGATATCTAAGTTTCACTGTCTGGTAGCCTACATAGCTGTCCTCAAGCACGTTTTTCTTATGCAGACTTGAACATTTGACTGAATGGCAGTGAGGTGGCTGTCTCGGCCACACTCTGTTACACAAGGATTCTCCTTTTTTCAGTGTTTATGTGAATTTTACCAATGAATATAGAAAGGTAATTCAAAAGTGAGAGCCACATAATCACCCAATATCACGTGATCTCCCTGTAATGCCCACAGGCCATTATCTAGATCACATGATTCCCGTGGGCAACCACATGAATATCATGAGATTCCCACGTTCTTGCTATGAGATTTTCAGGTGACTTCCACCTCATTTTCCTTTGCTGGATTAAGCCAATGGTTTTCAAAACATGTTGAAGGAAATGCCTAAATGTCAATACTTCATCTTTCTTTCAATGCTCCTTAAGCCAGTTCTCAGAATTTGTAGTATGAGATGTGCTATAGAGGAATTCTGTGGCAGCTATTCTTTATGCCATGTAGACCAATCCTCAGAATGACTCAGCATTTTACTTACAATATAGCAAAATGGAAGCTGTCATTTCTATGACTATCCAGTCACCTCCAAACGGCAGACTCAGCCTCCAATTTTCAATGCAGACAATGTGTGACAGCAGAGTCTACTGCCATAAAGCAGGTTTTCTGACAACAGACAAACCCTGAGGAGAATTTATGGTCATAGAATCACAGCATATACCATTGATATCAAGTAAATATTGTAATGTGGCCACGACATTTGATCGGAGATAAATTAAGAGGCTATCTCAGCCACCTTCTGTTACACACAGACTAATGTTTTCTCAGTGTTTATGTGAATTTTATCAAGTGATAGCACTCGTCACACAACACCCAAGGTACTCTGCCAACAGAAACTCATGTGAGGTGCATGACCCACAAACAAAGTGGTCTTCTCTGAACAAGAGGAAAAATGGAAGGCTCAGTCCATTCAATCAATGCTGTCTTCCCCTGAAATGATGTGGAGTGGTGACAAGGGGCCAAGGCATAAGGTCTGCCTCTTTTTAAAAATAAGTACAAGAAAGACGGGGCCCAAGGTGCTAAGCCTGTCCTCTTGGATAACTAGTAGACAGGAGACGTTAAGCCACAGGGCCAACATGTCCTCTGCTAAGAGAATCTTCGCATGAAACCTAGAATCTTGACACGGGCCTTGACTTTTCATCAGGAACTAGAGTACTGGCCTTACTTTGTAATTTCGATCCCTTCTCTATTTCTAGGAAGTAAGCTGAACAATTGGCCCACACAGTATTTCTTCTGTCTTTTCCTAATAGAACCTGAAGTGGTAGCTTGGGTCCATGGATCTAAACCTGTTCTCTCAGAACAAATGTCAAGTAGAGTCCTGGGCCACAGCAGCAAGCCTGTCTTTATGTCATAGAAACTAGAAAGGAGAGATTGGAACTTGACACCAATCCTGGACAGCCTAACAGGAACCTGTTGACAGCCCCAGGCCCACAAGGTCAAGACCATCCAATTTGTACAAAGGACTCAACTGAGGACCTAGTCACAGAACACCCAGCCTGGCCCCTGCTACCAGAAACTCGTGTGAGACCTTGGCCCACAGAACCAAGCTGTCATCTCCTCTCAGAAAGAAGAATGAAGGGCTCAGTTCATCGCTCCAAGACAGTCCTCCTTTCAAAGCATGGACAATAGAAATTTGGGACGATGGCACCAACATTGTGTTGTCTTAACAGTCAATTCAGCAAAACCTGGTCCAACATCACTGGTTTTTCTCTTTTTCAAATGATTGAAAGGTGACAGGTGGCTCCATAGTGTAGTGATTAGCATGTCTGCTTTACACACAGAACATCTTGGATTCACGCCCCATGTGGAGCCATAGACCATGCACTGGTTGCGCCAGGCCCCAGGTGTGCCAGGCCCCGGGTGCACCAGACCTTAGGTGCACGCCACGAGTGCATGGGAGGAGACACCCCACCTTCAGAGATCCAGTTCTTAAAGGTAATCGGCAACATCCATAGGTCCGGGGTGGAAGTAGGAGAGTGGGAATTAAAAGGGGAATAAAAAATAAAAAGAAAGGTGACTCTAACTTACAGCACCAAGACTTTCCCCTGGTAAGAGAAGGTAGATAGCGTGGGCACTAAGAAACTCGGCACCAAGCCAGGAGATTTCTTTCAGGAACTCAACTGGGAGCTTAGAAGCAAGGCCCAGCATTGTTCTTATTTCTAGGAAGTTGAATGGGGACCTTGGCCTTCAGAACCTAGCCTAACTTGTTTGAAGGGAACCTTATGGGGAGGACTGGGCACAAGGTAACAAGGCCATCTTGTTTGACAGCAAAAGAGATAGAAGTCCATGGCCCAGGACCCAGTCTTCTGCTCAGATAAAGGCAAGTAGAGTGGATTTTTCAAAACACAACTTGTCAGTCTCATCGAAAGGTAAACTCAAGTGGAAAACACATCCCGCATGCTCAAGCCACGTTCTTTCTAAGAAGGAGAGCGAAGACATATGCTCACAACAATAGGCAAGTCACCTGGAAATCATGCCATTCTCACAGGGTCTTCCTTGACCCTCAAGTGAACTTCACGAGGCGTTCTTATGACAGCCCTGTAATGTGATTGCTATGTGATTTTAAGGTGCCTTTCACCTCATTCCTCTTCCCATGTCCTCAACCAAGTGTTTTCAAATCACATTTCATAATTGGCTTCATTTTCAAGATTTCAGCTTTCATGAACAGGCCGTTCAGCAATTCCCTTTCCACAGTAGTGGCCTACGTTCCACATACAAGGATACTGCAGGAGTCGCACTTTAAGCCATTAAGAGTCATGCTCACAATGACTCAGTTTTTGGTGCAATACAGCTAAATGCCAGCTGTTGTTTCCACTGCTCTACACTAGCTTCCTCACAGTAGACTCGGCCTCAAGATTTCAATGCCGTTACTGTGCAGTAGCCTCTCTCATTGCCTTTAAGCAGGTTACCTGACTACAGACAAACCACAAACCTGTTAACAAACATTGTCTGGGAGCCTATGCTGCTGTCCTCAAGCAAGTTTTCTCATGCAGACATACCCTTATGATTGAAAGGGTTTAGGTTGCTCTCTCAGCCACATTCTATTACACAAAAAATCTTTTTTTTACCAGTGTTTATGTGCATTTTACAACTGAGGTGGAAGTGTAATTCAAAAGGGAGTGCTACAGAATCACCCAATGTCATAAGAACTCATTGTGATGCCTTCAGGCCAGTCTCTTGATAGTCGCTTTTCCTGTTGGGCAATTACTTGACGCAGCGTGACTCCCGGGGGTATTCACGTGAAGTCCGCATCATTCCCTATACATTGCTCCGAGATTTTAGGTGACCTCCACCTCATTTTCTATGGCTGGTCTAAAATAATGCTTTTCAGAATATGTTTCAGGACCTGCCTCAGTTTCAATATATCAATTTATTTCCATGGCCATTAAGACATTCCCACTCAGAATTTGTATTCTCAGGTTTGCTGTTCAAGAGTTCAGAGGCGGCCGCTCTTTCGGCCATTGAGAGACACCCTCACAATGAATCAGCATTCTTCCTACAATACAGCAAATGGCGGCCACTGTTTCCACTGTTTTCGAGTAGCTTCCTCACTGCAGACACAGCCACATATCCTAGATGCATCATCTGTGCGATTGCTATTTCCACTGCATTAAAAAAGATTGCCAGAAAACAGACAAATCTTCAGTTTTATTGAGGATTACAGTCTGGCCACCTATACTTCTCTCCTCCAGCAACTTTTCTCATGCAGAAATGACCTTTCCATTGAAGGGCAGTTAGGTGACCCTCTCAGCCACCCGCTGTTATACAGAGACTCTCATTTTCTCAGTGTCTATGTGAATTTTATCAAGTGACAGGCACTCGTCATCCCTAAAGGTTGCACTAAGTCATCCCCATCTGTCACATGAACTTTGTGTTTCCTACAGGCCATGATTCCCACAAAGCAGTCACGTGACCATGTCGTGATGCCGCACGGCCATGCTCCCAAGGTCATATCTATATATTTTTTAACTGACTGGTCTAAGACCTAGGCAAACTACAATGTCACTAATCCCTGTGATCAGTTACTATTGTGGAGTGAATAGCCCACAAAACAAAGCTCTTTAATTTGACAGAAAAGAATGGAGACCTCTGTTCATGTCACCAGTACTATTCTCCATTCAAATGATGTACACTGGAGACCGGGGCCTATGAAACAAAGCCAGTCTCTTCTTAACACTAATACAATGGAGCCCAAGTCTAATGACACCAAGCCTGTCCTCTTTGAAAACTAGTAGATTAGAGACCTTCAACCACAAGGCCAGCCTGTCCTCTGGTAAGAATATCATTCTTGGAGACCTAGACCCTTGGCAACAAACCTGGATTTTCTATTAGGAGTGAGATCAGTGACCTCGATTTGTAGTTCCCATCTCTTTACCTATTCCAGGAGGTAAAGCTGAGACCTTGGCCCACAGCATTTATTCTGGCTTTTCCTAATAGACACTGAATTGGTGGCATGGCCCAATGGTCCTAATCCTATCCTCTCTGAAAAATGTTGAGTGGAGTCCTAGGCCCAGAGTAACAAGACTATCTTTATGTAAAGGAAACTAGAATGGAGACTTAAGGCCTTAACAACAAGCATGGACACTCTTCACAGGAACTATAGTGCAGGTCCAGGTTCCCAAAGTCGAGACTGTCTAATTTATAACAAACTACACAAAATACCTACTCACACAACACCCAAGGTACCTCTGTGAACAGAAACTCCTATGGAGTGCATGGCCCACGAACAAAATGGTCTTCTCTGAATGAGAGGAAGAATGGAGGCCTAAGTCCATTCCATCAATACTGTCTTCCCTTGAAATGATGTGGAGTGGTGACACAAGGACAAGGCATAAAGCCTGCCTCTTCCTAACAATAAGTACAAGAAAGATGGGTCCCAAGGAACTAAGCCACAGGATCAGCCTGTTCTCTGGTAAGAGAATCATCACATGAGACCTAGAACCTTGTCTCGGGCCTGGAATTTTTATCAGGAACTAGAGTGCCAACCTCGCTATGCAGTTATGATCCCTTCCCCTATTTCCAGGAAGTAGAGCTGAAAAACTGGCCCACAGCATTTCTGCTGACTTTTCCTAACAGAACCTGAAGTGGTTGCATGGGCCTTTGTATCTAAGACTGTCCTCTCTGAACAAATGTTGAGTGGAGTCCTGGGCTCACAGAAACAAGCCTGTCTTTATGTCACAGAAACTAGAAAAGAGAGATTGGAACTTGGCACCAAGCCCCAACAGACTAACAGGAATCAAGGTGAAGAATATCCAATTTGTAACAAAGATGTGACTGAAGACACCCAGCCTGACCATTGATACCAGAAACTCTTATGAAGACCTTAGCCCACAGAACCAAGATGTCATCTCCTAAGAGGAGGAAAAAAGGAAGACTTGGTTCATGGCCCCCGAGTCTTGACTGACCTCCCTTTAAAGTATTTACAATAGAAATTTGGGCCAATGGCACCAACCTTGTGTCATCCTAACAATCCATTCATCACAGCCTGTTCCCAAGTCACCTATTTTTCTTTTGCCGATTATTGAAAATTGACTGTAACGTACAGCACCAAGCCAATCCCTTGATAAGAGAAGGAAATGTGGGCACTTAAAAATTTGGCAGAAAGCCCGGCATCTTCTTTCAGGAACTCAATTGTGGAGCTTGGAATCACGACCAAGTATTGTTCCTGTTTCCAGGAAGTAGAGTGGAGACTTTGGCCCACAGAATCTAGCCTAACTATTCTTATCAGACCGCAAGTCTAGGACTTGGCACACAGTAACAGACCGTCTTGATAAAAAAAAAAAAAATTCCGGTAGAAGTCCATCGCTGAGAACCTAATCCTCTACCTGGATCAAAGGAAATAGAATGGATATTTGAAAACACCAAGCTGGTTAGATTTTCATGGTAAACATGGGTGGAAAAAGTTTCGCACACACACAAGCCTGGTTCATTCTAGAAAAAGAATAAAGACCTAAGCCCACAACAACAAGTCACCTGGTTAACACACGATTCCCCCTCTGTCTTCCTTGACTCCCACGTGAATCCCACAAAGTGTTCACATGATCGCCGCATGATACCCTAGAGATTGCTACATGATTTTAAGTGACTTCCAACTTATTGCTCTTCCCCTATTCTCAATAAAGTGTTTTCAAAACACGTCTCACAAACTGCTTCATTATTAGTATTTTAGTTTTGATGCATTGGCCAATAAGCAATTCCATTTCGACAGTAGTCGCTTAAGGTCCGCATCCAAGAATAATGCGGAGTCACACCTGATGCCATTAAGAGTTATGCTCTCAGTGACTCAGCATTTTTGCTACACTACAGCCAAATGGCAGCTGCTGTTTCCACCTAACTAAAGTAGCTTCCTCAAGCAGATTCAGCCTCCAAATTTCAAGGCGGTTCATGGGCGAAAGCCACTTTGATTCACTCAAGCAGATTGCCTGACCATAGATGAAACGTCAGGCCAGTTATCTAATGACCATTGCCTGTTAGCTACACCACTCTCCTCAAGCAAGTCTTCTCATACAGACATAGCCTTTTGATTGAATGGCGGTGAAGTGGCTGTCTCAGCAATGCTCTGTTATACAAGAACGCTCCTATTCACTGTGTGTATGTGAATTTTACCAAGGAATGTAGAAGGATAACTCAAAATTGAGCACTACACCATCACTCCAATGTCACGTGATCTCCCTGTGATGCCCTTGAACATTCCCTTGATGGTCAAGTGATTCACACTGGGCACCCACGTGAATATCACGAGATTGCCTCTCTCTTGCTATGAGAGTTTCAGGTGACTTCTTCCTCATTTTCTTCTGCTGGCCTAAACAAAGGGTTTCCAGAACATGCTGAAGGGATTGCCTCTATGTAAGTATCTCGGCTTGCTTTTGTGGTCATTAAGCAGGTCTCTCTCGGAATTTGTAATCTCATGTTTGCTACAGAGGAATTCTGATGCACCCATTCCTTCCACCATGAAGAGGCATCCTCACAATGACTCAGCATTTTACCTACAGTACAGCAAAATAGTGGCTGTTGTTTCCACCGCTATCCAGTCAATACCTTCAGTCTCTCAGCCTTAGGATTAAACGCAGCAATATGTGATTGTCATCTCCACTGCCACAAAGCAGGTTTCATGACACCAGACAAAACCGGAGGCAAATTAAGGATCATTGTCTGGCAGCATATACCACTGACATCAAGTAAGTTTTGTAATGTGGACATGACGTCAATTGGAGGTCAGTTAGCAGGCTATTTCGGCCACTTTGTGTAGCACAGAGACGAATGTTTTCTCAGTGTTTATGTAAATTTTCTCAGGTGATATGCTCTTGTCATTCCAAAAGGAGCACTACATCATCCCCATCTGTCACATGATTTCCCTGTGTTTCATAGAGGCCAGTCTCGTAATGAGCAAGTGATTCACAACTGGCAGTCTAGTGATCCTGTCATGACTCTAGCTGGGCTTTTATATATGAAGTAAACACTGTCTAATTTTGAACAGACTAGGCAAAATACCTATTCACACAACCAACAACCTAGACCCTTTGACAGAAACAAAGGTTCATTGCATGGCCAACAGACAAAAACTGTCTACTCTTACAGAAAAAGAAGGAGACCTTTGTTGATGATAACAGTAATTTTCTCCCTTCAAATGATGTAGACTGGAGACCTGGACCCATGACACAAAGCCAGTCTCTGCCTAACAATAATACAACGGAGCTCTGTTCTAAAGCCAACAAGCATGTCCTCGTTGAAAATTAGTATATGGAGACTTTAAACCACAAGGGCAGTCTTTCCACTTGTAAGAATATCTTTCTCATAGAACTAAAACCTTGCCTCCATGTCTAGATTTCTCTTGGGAGCAAGAGTGATGACTTTGGCTTGCAGTTCTAATCCCTTCCCCTATCTCAGAAGGTAGAGCTGAAACCTAAGGCCACAAAATTTTTTCTGTCTTTTCCTAATGGACACTGAAGTGGTGGTCTGTGCCAAAGGTTCAAAGCTTCTACTATATGAACAAATGTCGAGTGGAGCCCTAGGCCCATAGCAACAAGCCTGTCTTCATTAAAGGAAGCTAGAATGGAGACAGACCTACTGCACCAAGCCTAGACTCTCCTCACAGGAACTAGAATGCAGAAGCCAGGCTCCCAAGTTCGAGTATAATTCAAAAAGGAGAGTCTAGAATTACCCAACATCATTGATCTCCCTGTGATGCCTTCAGGCCAGTTTCTTGTATGTGGCGTGAAATCCTGGGGTGTTCAAGTAAAATCCTTGTCATTCCTTATTTATTGCTCCAAGATTTTAGGTGACCTCCACCCCCTTATTTATGGCTGAACTAAAACAACATTTTTCAGAACACGTTTCAGAAACTGTCTCAATTTCAATATATCAATTTGTTTCCATGGCTATTAAGCCATTCTCTATCAAAAATTATAGTCCGAGATTTGCTCTAGAAGTGTTCGGAGGCGGCCGCTCTTTCAGCCATTAAGAGGTCTCCTCACAATGACTCAGCATTCTTCCTACAATACAGCAACCACTGTTGCTATTTCCACTGCTTTCAAGTAGCTTCCTCACAGGAGACACAGCCAAATATATTCCAATGTAGCATCTGTGCAACTTCTACTTCTACTGCTTTAAAAAAGATTGCCAGACAACAGAAGAATCTTCAGTTTTACTAAGGGTTACAGTCTCGCCTCCTATACCTCTGTCCTCCAGTAAGTTTTCTCAAGCACATATGACCTTTCGACTGAAGGGCAATTAAATGGCTGACTCAACCACATTCTTTTACACACAAACTCCCCTTTTCTCAATGTTTATGTGAATTTTACCAAGGAATGTAGAAGTGTAACTTAAAAATGAGTACCACATCATTACCCAGTGTCACATGATCTGCCTTTGATGCCCTTAAGCCAGTCTCTTGATGGTCATGTGATTCCTGATGGTCAACCACATGAATATCGAGAGATTTGCACTTTTTTGTTATGAGATTTTCAGGTGGCTTCCCCCTCATTTTCCTCTGCTGGCCTAAATCAAGGGTTACCAGAACACATTGAAGGAACTGCCTCCCTGTCAATATCTCAGCTTTCATTTTATGGTCATTAAGCTAGTCCCTCTCAGAATTTGTAGTCTGAGGTTTGCTACAGAGGAATTCTGAGGCAGCTGTTCTTTCCACCATGAAGAGGTATCCTCACAATGACTCAGCATTTTACCTACAATACAGCAAAGTGGTGGCTGTTGTTTCTATCACTATCCAGTAGCTTTCTCACAGCACACTCAGCCTCCAGGTTTCAATGCAGCAAATATGCGACGGCCACCTCCACTCTCATAAAGCAGGTTTCCTGACAACAGACAAAACCAGAGGCGAATTCAAGATTATTGTATGTCCGTATATACCGTTGACCTCAAGTAAGTTTTGTAAAGAGGACACGACATTCGATCTGAAGTCATTTAGGAGACTGTCTCAGCTACCTTCTGTTACACAGAGATTAATGTTTTCTCAGCGTTTATGTGAATTTTATCAAGTGATATACACTCGTCATTCCAAAGGGAGCACTACGTCAATCTCATCTGTCGCATGATCTCCCTCTGTTTCATAAGTCTCTTGATGGGCACGTGATTCCCACGGGGTGGTCACGTGATCCTGTTGTTACTCCTGCGGGGACATGGTCCGAGGTTAACACTGTCTAATTTTGAACAGACTAGGCAAAAGACCTACTCACACAACCAACAACCTAAACCCTCTGATAGAAACTAATGTGCAGTGCATGGCCCACAAACTAAAGCTGTCTATTCTTACAGAAAAGAATGAAAACCTTCATTCATGGTAACAGTACTGTCCTCCCTTCAAATGATGTAGACTGGAGACTGAGGCCCATGACCCAAAGCATGTCTCTTCCTAAAAATAATACAAGGGAGCTCTGGTCTAAAGCCACCAAGCCTGTCTTCTTTGAAAATTAATAGATTGGAGACCTTTAACCACAAGGTCAGTCTTTCCTCTAGTAAGAAAATCTTTCTTGGAGAACTAGAACCTTAGCTTCATGTCATGAATTTCTCTTAGGAATGAGAGTGGTAACTTTGGCTTGAAGTTCAAATCCCTTCACCTATTTCAGAAAGTAGAGCTGAGACCTCATCTTAGAGCACTTTTTCTATCTTTTCCAATAGACCTCATCCTAGAGCATTTTTTCTATCTTTTTCTACCACTTCTGTGGTAGCCTGGGTCCTCGGTTCTAAGCCTGTCCTCTCTGAACAAAATTCGAGTGCTGTCATAGGCCCACAGCAGCAAGCCTGTCTTTATGCAAAGGAAAGTAGAATGGAGACTTAGGCCTGTGACACCTAGCCAGGACTCTCTTCACAGGAACTAGAGTGAAGGCCCAGGCTCCCAAGATCAAGACCGTCTAATCGATAACGGGCTAGAGGATGTAACTACTCACACTACACCCAAGGTAGCCCCTGTGAACAGAAAATCATGAGGTTTTCACGGCCCACAAAAAAAGCTTTCTTCACTGAACAAAAGTGAGAATGGAGTCCTCCAGTCATACCAGCCACATATCTTCCCTTGAAAGTATGTAGAGTGGTGACGCAAGCCCAAAGCACAAACCTATCTTTTCCTAACAATAAGTATAAGGGAAACTGGGACCCATAGCGATAAACTTGTCTCTCTGAAAACTATTAGAGAGGAGATCTTATGCCCCAGGGCAAGCATGTCCTCAGGTAAGAGAATCTTAACTCAAGACCTAGGACTTTGTCTCCAACCTGGATTTCTAATCAGGAACCAGAGTGCTGACCTTGGTTTGCAGTTCCAAGCCTTTCCCCTATTTCCAGGAAGTAGAGGTGAGAAACAGACACACAGCATTTCTTCTGCTTTTCCAAACAGAAACTGATGGAGAGCCCTGGGCACACGGTTCAAAGTTTGTCCTCTGTGAACGAATGTCGACTTCGGTCCTAAGCACACAGCAATAAGCCTTCTTAATGGAAGAGAAACTAGAATGGAGACTGTAGAAATCTGCACCTGGCCTGGACCCTCTAAAAGGAACTAGTTGGCAGCCCCAAGTTCACAAAGTCATGACCATCCAATTGGTAACAAAGTCCATCCTGAATACCTAGGCCCACAATAACCAACCTGGTCCTTGCTACCAGAAACTCTTGGATAGACCTTGGTCTACACAATCAAGATGTCATCACTTAGGAAGAGGAAAACAGAGGACTTGGTTCATGGCACAAAAACTGGCCTCCCTTTAAAGCATTTACAATAGAAATTTGGGCCGATAGCACCAACCTTGTGTCATCTTAGCAGTCCATTCAGCAGAATCTGGTCCCACGTCACTAATTTTCCCTATTGCCAATTATTGAAAGGTGACTGTAACCTACAGCACCAAGCCATTCCCCTGGTAAGAGAAGATAGTATGAGCACTTAGAAACTTGGCACAGACCCTGGACTCTTCTTTCAGGAACTCAATTGGGAAGATTGGAAGCATGGCCAAGAATTGTTCTTATTTCCAAGAAGTAGAGTGGAGACTTTGGCCAGTAGAATCTGGCCTAAATTTTCATAATGGAACCTTTGGTGGAGGACGCAGCATACGATAACAAGACCATCTTGGTAGCAAAAAAAAAAAACAGTAGATAGAAGTCCATGTACCATGACCCAGTCCACTGCCTGGATCAAAGGAAGTAGAGTGGATGTTTGAAAACACGACACCGTGTGGTCTCATTTTTAAGGTAAACTCAAGTGGAAAATGTTCCACACAAACTCAAGCCTGATTCATTCTAAGAAGTAGAGTGAAAAGCTATGCCCACAGTAACAAGAGTAGTCACTTGGTACACAAACGATTCCCACGGGGTCTTCCATGACTCCATCTGAATCCCGCGAAGTGTTCACGTGACCGCCACATGATTCCCTAGTGATTGCTACATGATTTTCAGGTGACTTCCACCTTATTCCTCTTCCCGTATCCTCAATCAAGTGTTTTCAAAACACGTCTCAAAAGTGCACCTTTTCAATATTTCAGCATCCAAGAATAACGTGGGAGTTGCACCTGAAGCATTAAGGGTTATGCTCACAATGATTCAGTATTTTTACTACAATACAGCAAAATGGTGGCTGCTGTTTCCACCACTCTAAAGTAGCTTCCTAAGCAGAGTCAGCTTCCAAATTTCAATGCGGTTAATGTGTGACAGCCACTCTCATTGCCTTCAAGGAGGTTGCCTGATCACAGCCAAAACTTCAGGCCAGTTACCTAAGGATCATTGTGGTATCCTACACCACTGTCCTCAAGCAAGTCTTGTCATGTAGTCCTGAACTTTGGATTGAAGAGCAGTGATGTGGTTGTCTCGGCCTTGCTCTGTTACACACAGACTTCCCTTTTCTCAGTGTTTATGTGAATTTTACCAAGGAACATAGAAGGGTATCACAAAAGTGAGCATCACTACATCACCCAATGTCTCATGATTTCCCTTTGATGCCCTCGGCCAGGCTCTTTAAGGTCACATGATTCCCATGGATCAGCCTCGTGGATAAGGCGAGATACCCACGTTCTAGCTACGAGATTTTCAGGTGACTTCTACCTCATTTTATTCTGCTGGCCTAAACCAAGGCTTTCCAGAACACTGAAAGAACTGCCTGCATGTCAATATCTCAGCTTTCTTTTTAAGGTCATTAGCCAGTCCATCTCAGAATTTGTAGTCTAAGGTTTGATACAAAGGAATTCTGATTCAGGTGTTCTTTCTGCCATAAAGAAGTATCCTCACAATGACTCAGCATTTTACCTACAATACAGCAAAATGGCGGCTGTTGTTTTCACCGCTATTCAGCCGATACCTCCAGCACACTTAGCCTTAGGAGTAAACACAGCCAGTATGTGACCACTGCCTCCACTGCCATAAAGCAGGTATCCTGACATCAGACAAAATAGGAGGCAAATTAAGGATCATTGTCTGGCCACATATACCGTTGACCTCAAGTAAGTTTTGTAATATGGCCACAACATTCGATTGGAGGTCAGTTAGCAGGCTGTCTTGGCCACCTTCCGTTACATAGAGACTAATGTTTTCTCAGTTTTTACATGAATTTTATCAAGTAATATGCACTTGTCATTCGAAAAGGTGCAGTTCATCATCCACATCTGTCACATGATCTCCCTGTGTTTAATAGAGGCCATTCTCTTAATGGGCACGTGATTCACAAAGGGCAGTCTAGTGATTCTGTCGTGACTCCTGCTGGACCTTTATACATGAAGTTAACATTGTCTAATTTTGCACAAATTATGCAAAAGACCTACTCACTCTACCAACAATCTAAACCCTCTGATGGAAACTAATGTGCAGTGCATGGCCCACAAACTAAAGCTGTCTATTCTTACAGAAAAGAATGAAGGCCTTTGTTCACGGTAACAGTACTGTCCTCCCTTCAAATGATGTAGACTGGAGACTGAGGTCCATGACCCAAAGCATGTCTCTTTCTAAAAATAATACAAAGGAGCTCTGGTCTAAAGCCACCAAGCCTGTCTTCTTTGAAAATTCGTAGATTGAAGATCATAAACCACAAGGCCAGCCCTTCCTCTGGTAAGAATATCTTTCCTGGAAAACCAGAACCTTGGCGCATGGCCTGGACATTCTGTTAGGAGCAAGAGTCGTGACTTTGGCTTGCAGGTCCTATCCCTTCACCTATTCCAAGAGGTAGAACTCAGACCTCAACCCACAGCATTTCTTTTGTCTTTTAATAACAGAGAATGAATTGGTGGCCTGGGTCCCCAGTTCTAAGCCTGTCCTCACCGAACAAATTTCAAGTGAAGTCCTAGGCTCCCGGCAACAAGCCTGTCTTTATGCAAGGGAAACTAGAATAGAAACTTAGGCCCATGACACCAAGCCTGGACTCTCCTGACAGGAACTAGATTGCAGGCCCAGGCTCTCAAGTTCAAAAAAGTCTAATTTATAACAGACTACACAAAACACCTACTCACAAAGCACCCAAGGTACCCCTGAGACCAGAAACTCATGTGGAGTGCATGCCTACGAACAAAATGGTCTTCTCTGAATGAGAGGAAGAATGGAGGCCTCAGTCCATTCCATCAATGCTGTCTTCCCCTAAAATGATGTGGAGGGTTGACACGGGCCCAAGGCATAAGGCCTGTCTCTTCATAACAATAAGTACAAGAGAGACTGGGACCCAAGGCACTAAGCCTGTTCTCTTGGAAAACTAGTATAGAAGAGACCTTAAGCCACAGGGCCAGCCTGTCCTCTGGTAAGAGTATCTTCATATGAGACCTAGAAGCTTGACTCGGGCCTGGACTTTTCATCAGGAACTAGAGTGCTGACCTTGCTTTGAAGTTCCAATCCCTTCCCCTATTTCCAGGAAGTAAGCTGAACAATTGGCCCAAAGTATTTCTGCTGACTTTTTTTAGCAGAACCTGAAGTGGTAGCTTCGGTCCACGGATCTAAGCCTGTTCTCTCAGAACGAATATTGAGTGGAGTCCTGGGCCCACAGCAACGAGCCTGTCTATGTCATTGAAACTAGAAAGGAGAGGTTGGTATTTGGCACCAAACCTGGATAGCCTAACAGGAACCAGTTGACAGCCCCAGGCTCACAAGGTCAAGACCATCCAATTTGTAAGAAAGACTCGACCAAAGACCTAGACCCAGAAGACCCAGCCTGATCCCAGCTACCAGAAACTCATGTGGAGAACTTGGCCCACAGAAACAAGCTGTCATCTCCTCTCAGGAGGAAGAATGGAGGGCTCAGTTCATGGCATCAAGACTATCCTCCCTTCAAAGCATGGACAATAGGAATTTGGAACGATGGCACCAACCTTGTGTCGTCCTAACAGTTAATTCAGCAAAACCTGGTCCCACGTCACCAGTTTTTCCCTTTTGCAAACGATTGAAAGGTGACTTTAACCTATAGCACCAAGCCTTTCCTCTGGTAAGAGAAGGTAGGTAGTGTGGGCACTAAGAAACTCAGCACCAAGCTGGGATGTTTCCTTTAGGAACTCGACTAGGAGCTTAGAAGCAAGGCCAAGCATTGTTCCTATTTCTAAGATGTTTAGTAGGGACCTTGGCCCTCAGAACCTAGCCTAACTTGTCTGAAGGGAACTTTATGGGGAGGACTGGGCACATGGTAACAAGACTGTCTTGTTTGATAGCAAAGGAGATAGAAGTCCATGGCCCAGAACCCAGTCCTCTGCCCGGAAAAGGGCAAGTAGAGTGGATTTTTGAAAACACGACACCATGCCGGTCTCATTTGCAAGGTAAACTCTGAGTGAAAAACACTTTCTGCACACTCAAGCCAGGTTCATTCTAAGAAGGAGAGCAAAGACATATGCCCATGGCAATAAGCAAGTCACATGGAAGTCACACCATTCCCGCGGGGTCTTCCTTGAACCCCACATGAACCTGTGATGCATTCTCATGAACTCCACGTGATTCTCTATTGATGGCTATGTGATTTTCCTGTGACTTCCACATTATTTCTGTTACCCTGTCCTCAAGCAAGTGTTTTCAGAACACGTTTCATAAACTGCTTTATTTTCAATGTTTTAGCTTTAATGTGTTAGCTATAAAGCAAGTCTCTTTCAACAGTAGTGGCCTAAGTTCCGCAAATCTATAACACTGGGGTAGTCACACTTTCCACGGATAAGAGGTATCCTCAAATGACTCAGCAGTTTTGCTATAATACGACAAAATGGCAACTGTTGTTTCCACTGCTCTAAAGTTACTTTCTAACAGCAGATCAGCCTCCAATTTTCAACACAGTTAATGTGCGACTGCAGCTCTCATTGCCTTCAAGCAGGGTGCCTGACCAGAGATGAAACCTCAGGCCAATTAACAGTGATTGTCTGGTAAACTTCATTCGTGTCCTCAAGCAAGTTTTCTCATGCAGAGATAACCTTTCAATTTAAGGGCCGTTAGGTGGCTGTCTCTGCCTCAGTTTGTTACATACAGACTCTCCTTTTCTCAGTGTTTATGTGAATTTTAGCACCGATATAGAAGTGTAATTCAAAAGTGAGCACCACACTGTCACCTGATGTCACGTGATCTGCCTGTGATGCCCTCAGGCCAGTCCTTTGATGTTCACGTGATACCCGCAGGGCAGCCATATGAATGCCGCATGATTCCCTAGTTATTGCTACAAGATTTTCAGGTGACTTCCGCCTTTTTTTTTTATGCTGGCCTAAACCAGGGGTTTTCAGAACACGTTTAAGGACCAGCCTCACCTTCAATATCTCAGCTTTGTTTCGATGGTCGTTCAGCTATTCTTTCTCAGAATTTGTAGTCTAAGGTTTCCTATACAAGAATTTTGACACGTCGCTCTTTCCGCCATTTAGAGGTATCCTCACAATGACTCAGCATTTTCCTATAATACAGCAAAATGTTGGCTGTTGTTTCCACTACTATACAGTCACTTCTTTACAGCAGACTCAGCCTCGAACTTTCAATGCAGCCAATGTGTGACGCCCACCTCTAATGCCTTAAAGCAGGTTTCCTGACAACAGATACAACTTGAAGCCAATTAACGGTAATTGTCTGGAAGCATACACCGCTCACCTCAAGTAAGTTTCCTAATTCAGAAGGTCAGTTAGGAGGCTGTCTCGGCCACCCTTTGTGACAAACAGACTCTCATTTACCCAGTGTGCATGTGCATTTTACCAAGCGATAAGGAAATATAATTGAGAAGTGAGCGCTGCTCAGTTACCCAATGTCACATGGTCTTCCTGTGATTCCAATGGGCTAGTCTCTTCAGGGCCATGTGATTCCCTCAATGTGGTCATGTGAACGTGGTACAATTCCAACAGGGCCTTTTCGTGACCATTGCCTGCTTCCCTAGTTACTGCCACAAGATTTGTAGGTGACTTCCACCCCATTCTCTTCCACTAGCCTAAACCAAGTCTTTTTAGAACAAATTTTAGAAATAGTCTCTATTTCAATATTTCAGTGGGTGCATTGTCTGTAAAGCAAGTCACTCAATATAGATAGGCAAAGGTTGGTGATACATGAATACTGTTACAGCCGCTCTTTCCACCATTCAGAGGTATGCTCACATGGACTCAGCATTTTCACTGCAGTATAGCAAATCAGTGGGAGCTATTGCCACTGCAATAAAGTTGCGTCCTCACAGCAGACACAGCCAAATATATTTGATGCAACACATGTGTGACTGCTGCTTCCACAGCCTTGAACAGGTCGCCTGACAGAAAACGAATTCTCAGTTTCATTAATAATAATAGTCTTGCCATCTATACCCCTGTCCTCAAGCAGCTTTTCTCATGCAGACACGACCTTCCTTAGAAGGGCAGTTAGGTGGCTGTCTCAGCCACCCTCTTTACACAGAGACTCTCGTTTTCTCAGTGTCCATGCGAATTTAACAGGTCATATGCACTCGTCATTCCAAAGGGAGCACTATAACATTATCATCTGGCACGTGATCTTCCCATGTTTCCCATAGGCCAGTGTCTCGATAGGCTCATGATTCCTGCAGAGACTGGATCCCAAGGTCAAGACCGTGTAAGTTTTAACAGACTAGGCTAAAGACCTATGCACACTATACCGCCAATATAGCCCCTGTAAACAGAAACTAATGTGGAGTGCATAGCCAACAGAACAATGCTATCTATTCTTACTTAAAGGAAAAATGAAGAACTTAGTTCGCTGCACCAATCTTTTCCTCCCTTAAAATGATGTAGACTAGAAACCTGGGTCTATGACACAAAGCCAGTCTCTTCCAAACACTGAATACAAGAGAGCCCTGCTCTAATGTCACCAAGCCTGTCTCCTTCGAAAACTAGTAGATAGGAGACTTTAAACTGCAGGGCCAGCTTGTCCTCTGGGAAGAGTATCTTTCTTGGAGACCTAGAACCTTGGTCTAAGGCCTGGACTTTCTTTAGGAATGAGAGTGGTGACCTTGGCTTGCAGTTCCAATCCCTTCCTCTATTCCAGCAGGTAGAGCTCCGACCTTGGTCCATAGCATTTATTCTGTCTTTTCCTAATAGGAATTGAAGTGCAAGCCTGAGCCCAGGGTTTTAAATTTGTCCTCTCTGAACAAATGTCAAGTGGAATCCTAGACCCACCGCAACAAGTCTGTCTTTTTTGGTAAAGGAAACAAGAATGGATTTTAAGTCCCATGGCACCAAGCCTGGACTCTCCTCTCAAACACTAGAGTGCAGGCCCAGGCTCCCAAGTTTCAGACCATCGAATTTATAATACACTAAGCGAAACATCTACTCACACTAAACCCAAGGTAGCCCCTGTGTACAGAAACTCATGTGGAGTGCATGACTCACAAACAAAGCTGTCTTCTCTGAACAAAAGGCAGAATGCATGCTTGAGTAATACTGTCTTCCCTTGAAACGATGTAGAGTAGTCACATGGGCCCATGGCAGAAAGCCTGTATCTTCCTAACAATAAGTACATTGGAGTCCTCTTTGAAAACTAGTAGATAGGAGACCTTAAACCACAGAGCCAGCATGTACTCTGATAGGAGAAACTTTACTCGACTCCCAGATCCTTTTCTTGAGCCTGGACTTTTCATCAGAAACTAGAAGTGCTAACCTTGGTTTGCAGTTCCAATCCCTTCCCCTATTTCCAAAAGTAGAGCTTAACAATTGGCCCGCAGCATTTCTTATGAACTTTTCTAATGGAACCGTGGTGGCATGGGCCCACAGTTCTAAGCCTGTTCTAAGCCCACAGTTCTGAACGAATGTCGAGTAGAATCCTAGGACTACAGTGACAAGCATATCATTATGAAAGAGAAACTAGAACAGAGACTTTGGCACTCGGCACCAAGCCTGGACTACCTAACAGGAACTAGTTGGCAGCCCCAGGCCCACAAGTTCAAGACCATCCAATTTGTAACAAAGTATAGACTGAAGACCTACACCCACCATATCTAGCCTGGCCTCTGCTACCAGAAACCTTTGTGTAGAACTTGGCCCACAGAACCAAGATGTCATCTCCCATCAAGAGGAGGAATGGAGGACTTGGTTCACGGCACCAGGTCTGTCCTCCCTTCAAAGCATGGACAATAGAAATTTGGGCTGATGGCACTAACCTTGTTTCTTCCTGTTAATTCAGCAAATCCCGGTCTCATGTCACCAAAGTTTCTTTCTTTTTCAAATTACTGAAGGTGACCTTAAAATCCAGCACCAAGCCATGACCATAGTAAGAGAAAAGAGTGTGGAGACATAGAACCTTGGCACGAAGCCTAGATAATTCTATTAGAAACTAGATTGGAGAGGCTGGATGCAGGGGCAAACATTTTTCCTATTTCCAGGAAGTAGAATGGAGACCTTGGCCTACAGAATACAGCCAAACTTGTCTTAACGAAATCTCATGTGAACGACTTGGCATACGTTATCAAAACTGTATTCGTTAAAAGGAAGTATATATAAGTCCATGGGCCATGACCAAGAACTGTGCCTAGATCAAGGGAAATGGAATCAATGAAATCATGACACCATGCTGTTCACTTTTGAAAGGTAAACTCGAGTGGAAAACGTTTCTCATTCTCTCAAATCTGGAGCATTCTAAGAAGTAGAGTGAAGATCTACGCCCACAGCAACAGGCTAGTCACCTGGTAGACTCGCGATTGCTGTGAGGTCTTCCATGATGCCCACATGAATCCCAGCGAGGAGTTCATGTGAACGCCATGTGATTCCCTAATAATGGTTACGTGATTTTCATGTGACTTCCATCCTATTCCTCTTCCCCTGTCCTCAACCAAGTGTTTTCAGAACACCTTTCATAAACTGCTTCCTTTCCAGTAATTCAGCCATGATGCATTGGCTGTAAAGCAAGTCCCTCTCAACAGTAGTGGCCTAAGGTCCGCAAATCAAGAAAACTGGGGTAGAAACACTTTCTGCTCATAAGTGGTATCCTCACAATGACTCAGCAGTTTTGCTGTAATACAGCAGAATGACAGCTGTTGTTTCCCCTGCTCTAAAGTAGCTTCCACATTGCAGCCTTCAATATTCAATGCAGTTAATGTGCGATTGCTGCTACCTTTGCCTTAAAGCATGGTGCCTGTCCAGAGTTGAACCTCAGGCCAGTTAATGATAATTGAATGACAGAGTTCACTGCTGTCCTTAAGGCTTTTTTCTCATCCATACATGACCTTTCCATTGAAGGTCAGTTAGGAGGCTGCCTCGGCCACACTCTATTACACACAGACTGTCATTTTCTCAGTGTTTATGTGATTTACAAGCAATATGGAACTGTGATTCAAAAGTAGCACCACACAATCACCCAATGTCACATGATCTTCCTGTATTCCCACAGGCTAGTCTCTTGATGGTCACTTGTTTCCCACAAGGTGGTCATGGTGTGATTTCAACGTGATCATGGTGTGATTTCAACATTGCATGGGAACCCTGTGGTGATTTTTGGACAGATGAAACATCTGTTCACATTTCTGTATGAGCTGCAGTTGGGGAATTTGGTCAGGAATATTGTTTACTCCATGAAATCATCATTCAGGGTCCTGTCTTGGACCCATGTACATGTTGAAGTCTAGAGGATTGAGCCTCTGTAGGTAACACTGGTCTAGGTGAGTCCAAGCCACTTCTGCTTATCTGGGTCAAAGGTCTCCCATTCTGTTGTCATATCTTCTTCTTTTCTTCTGCTGCTGTCAAAGAAAGATTATATTGATTTAACAGGAAGAAGAAACACTGTCCGGTCTGGATAATTTGGCTGCTTATTGCTGTTTGTCCAGCTGTAGCATCAGCTAAATTATTTCCTTTTGCTTCCACAGTGGCAGCTTTAGAGTGTCCTGGAATTTTGATAATTGCCAATTGTTTTGAGTGCTGTGTGGCTCTAATAATTCTGCAACCTGTTTTCCATCCTTTATGGACTGCCCTGAGGAAGTTAAGAAGCCTTGCTGCTTCCCCAATGTCCCAAAGTCGTGAGCTATACCAAAGGCATAGTGACTATTAGTGTGAATATTGGGTATCAGATCTTTGGCCAATTGACAAGCTCCAGGTAGAGCAATTAGTTCAGCTTGTGGGCAGATAGGATTTAGGTAACTAAGCACCTTCTATTGCATACACCACGGAAGTTGTTGCATATCTAGCTCATTAGTGTCACTCTTTTTCTTCAGATAAGATCTGTAACCAAATCAGTAGCGTTATCAATAGACATTTCCGGTAAACCATTCCTGGGAGCAAGGAGGTGGTCAGTGAGCAACACACGATCGTGGGCGTCTCTCTCCTACAGAGATGGTCGCAAAGATGCCAGGTTAAGACTGTTACATCCAGGATGTGAAGGTGATCAGACTACGACATATGTCACCCCATTGATTGCCAGGGCTGATTCGGCTTATCTGAATAGCTAGGGGGGTATCCTCATCCTCCCTCACCACTACACGTGCATCCCTCCCAAAACAGCTTGCTCAGCCAAAGAGGACAACTTCCCAGAGAGTAGAGAGGGCAATTCTTATGCAAAGGACACACGAGTAGCTGTGCTCCCCAGCCAGAACCTCTAAACATGCTCTCAGGGTTCATTTGTAGGAGAACGTAGGGTGGACAGGCTTCCAAGACTCCAGGCAAATCCAAATGAGGCACCACATGTGGCAGACTGCCTTTCTGCAAAGAAATAAGCAAACAGAAAAGAAATATCCAGTGAAAGCAATATTAGGTGCAGAAAGTGAGTACTGCCAGTCGACTGACAGAGAAGTGTTGAGTGTGATGAGAATTCAGTCAAGATTCAACAGAATGAGGAACATAATGGAGAGCCCATAAGTATCTCTTCTGTGTGTTTGCATAACCTGACTGTAGCAGAGATGGCTGTCATTCAGGGAGGGCCCTTTGGCTACTGACCATAATTGCTGACTATAATATCCTGTAGATCTATGGTGTGTTCAGTTAATACTGAAGGATTCCCTTGATTTTAGTGTCTATAAAGGAAAAAGGTTTATAACTAAGGTGTCCCAAGGTGGGAGCTTTAGACAGTCTTTCCTCTAGAGCTTCTTCAGCTTGTTTCCCTTCGGGGCTCAATTAAATAGGATCAGGTCGATCTGATTTGAATAAGATATAAGGAGGATGGGCCATTCACGAAAAACTTGGGACTGATTGTGACGGTATCCAGTCAGACCCAGGAATCCTCCAAGCTGTTTTCGTCTTCGTTGTCTGTTTTTAGGAGACAAAAAAAAAAAAAAAAAAAGATTCCTTTGAGTCATTCAGAGTTAATTAGTAACCCATCTGTAGGTATTAGATAACCAAGGTATTTTACTCATGGGGGCCCTTTGTCTCTTTGTGGCTAGTATTTTAACAGGTGAAGTGTGTCCTCTTGGGAGTCTAATATGTCCTAGAGCATGAGAGTAAATCATCCACATGCTGGATTAGAGTGGAATCTCTGGCAAATTTGGCATCGTTCAAATCAGCTTTTTGTGTCTGAGAGCAATAGCTGGGGCCCATGTGTATCCCCAGGTCATTGCTGTCCAACTCAACACCCAGTCGTCCCAGGTGGAAGGCAAAGAAGTGTTTCCTGACATTTTTACAGGGAAGCTAAAATGGCTACATAAAGCTATCACTGAAAAATATTGGCAACCCACAGAAATAGCTGATAACACGGTATGTGAATTTAGTAACATAGGCTGTCTTTAATTATAGCTGTGAGACCCTGTGCAAATCTCCATCCTTTCCCATTGAGTTTCTTAGTAGAAGGATAGGAGAATTACAGGGAATATTACATGGAATTATAAGCACCAACTCCTTTTTAAAATAATCTCGTATAATGGGCTAATTCCAGCTAGTGCATCAGGTCTTAAAAGATATTGGTAAATGTTAGGTAGAGAGGAAGTATTATCAATAGTTCTTTGAATAGCGACGGTCGACTTAAACTTGCCAATATCCATCCTGAGAAGGCCTAATCTTGCATTGGAATGCCCTATAATGAACATCTGGTCAGCCTTGAGATTAGTTTTCTCTTATGGGTTTTTTTTAAAAACATTCCTTTCCTAATTGGTTCAGTGTGCCTCATTTAGTTCTCAATATATTTCAGCCTTCTGGGAAAAAGGATATGTGAGCATCGCTGTTTTCAAAAACGTAAAACAAAAAATCACACCCTATTATATGAATTGGGTTGATTCGACTATTCAAAATGTAGCCCCATAACATTCTCTAGCTGGAAGGGAAAGGGTTCTGAATTTAAAAAAGGCATTGGTGAATCAGCTGTTTCCACCATTCATACAGAAGCCTGGTCCACGTGAGAGCAAGCTCAGTTGGGTAAAGTTAAGAACAGGTAAAGTAGCCCCAGTGTCTGCAATGACCTCAGTAGTTTCCCCTTTTCTAGTCATCTCAAAGTCAGTGAGGAAAAGAAGAAAGCCCTCTGGCAGCCCTGGGAGCAACCCTGTACTTGCTTTCAGTTTTATTTTTCTAAGTCTCATGTCAGTTAACTACGATCTTCAAACTGACCTGACATTTGACAATAAAAGCAGACTCCTCTAGAGGAGCTTCCCTGCAATCTTTATTTAGTGATTCTGAAGCTTTGCTCTCAGAAACCAGTAGGCGTATTCATGGGAAGAAGTTAGAATAGCCAGGATCATATATTCTATCAGGTAAACTTTTTTGAGAACCCATCAGGGTCCAGGAGTGAGCCATGGGACTCTAATTTAGATGCCTTTTTTCTGTTCTAGTCCACAAACTTATATAATCGCTGGCTCCTCTCTTCTGAGACGAGATTTTTCCAAAGGAAGATGCTGAATTTCTGATTCTTATATTTCCTAGTCTGTCCTAGTCTGGTTTTCTATTCTGGGTGCCCTGTAGGCCAGTAAGGAGCTGCTCTGGAGACAGTGGTGAGGAGGATGGGAGTGGGTGTGAGAGAGCAAGTCCACACAACACTGAAAAGGTTACAGTGGGCAATTGGAGAAGGGAAAAACGGGGATGCAGGTGGCAGGACAGGTGGGCACTCTGCCATTTCTTGTCTGGGGAGGAGCCCAGTCAGGGCGATGCAAGACAGGGCCAATTTCCCCAAGAGGAAGAAGACCAGGCCCTTCACTGAGAAAAGAAGAGTGTCCTTTGGCGGAGAGTGTAGAAAGCCCAAGTTAGAGTCAACAGGAATGTTTAATAGAAAACGAGTAACACTCCACCGACAGAGCATGGTCTCCTCTCTGAGGCAGAGAGTGAGAAGGATCCCGAATGTTTAGTGAATTCAGTTTATATGTCGTTCTTTAGTTCCCACTTCCTCTGATATGGACATACAATGAGGAAGAGGAAGGGAAA
>NW_006439190.1:64812-70257 GCF_000325575.1 Pteropus alecto
CCAGACTTTAAGCAATAGGTTCCCCCTGATTTTAGCTATAGGGAATGAACAATTTTACTTGTGTAGGGCACCACTTAAAGACTGTTGTTCTTGCTTCACCTTCCACAGGTATGGGAAATAGGTCATTAGCAGCTCCAATAGAAATCTTCCTTTATTCTGCAGGTGTCCTCCTGGTCAGACTGCAGGGCCGGTCAGCATGTTGCAGTCT
Organism: Pteropus alecto; assembly: GCF_000325575.1. Taxonomy (NCBI): domain Eukaryota; kingdom Metazoa; phylum Chordata; class Mammalia; order Chiroptera; family Pteropodidae; genus Pteropus; species Pteropus alecto. The sequence goes on from NW_006439190.1 coordinate 65,021, forward strand.
CTGAATGTAACTTGATTAAGATTTTAATTCTCTTGCTTCCCTTCTATATTAAGGTGGCCCACTGGACCACCCCCCTGTTTACAACCCACTGGCGGGGAGAGAGCCAGGATCCCTTTAGGGCTGAGCTCATGCTTCTGTGATTCTGAATCTCATTCTCATTGGACGGTTGGGAAACCAAGATCCACAGAGAGTCAGAGACTGGCCAGGGCATATGACAGGCAGAGTCCAGTGGAGCTCCCCTCTCCAGGCAGAAAACATTGCCCCTCGTGCCCATAGGGCTAGTTTGGAAACTGGAAAGCCTAACACACTGGGAAGTTCGAGCCTGTTCCCACAGTGTGGGGCTGTGTACTCCTGGGTCCCATGAGGTGCACACTGGCATGTGGCCATGTATACACACACACACACACACACACACACTAGATGTAGGACTATAGTGGGATCAGAAGAGGAGCACATACAGAGGTGACTAGAGGAAGAGAAAAGAGGTTGGAGGCACTATGTACATGTGACAACAGCCCTCCAGTTTTAGAGCTGTAGCCCCACAAACACCTGAGCATCTCGACACAACATGTGCTCCAGTAACCCCTGCAGGCAAATGGGGGACAGACAGGCCCTGCAAGGCACATGGGTTCATTCAGGGTCCAGAAGAAGTAAGAATGGAGAGTTGAATCACAACCCATGTCTGTCTCTGCAATGTCGGGGCCCTCGTAAAGCCAGATATCCCCAGGGAGGAACCCTGGAGAGGGGTATGTTGGTGTCATCATGCACAGGTGTTGCGTGGAGAAGGGGACTGACAGACAGCAGCCCAGAGGACTATTTGGATAGCTATTACTCGAGGAAGGGACTCCGGGAGGGGATCCCAGGAAGTGATGTCACTTCCTTTTCAAAGACCGCTGAAGAACTCGGAACACCATTACCAGGCACCCACATTCCAGTAACAGCCCCTCAGCCAGCTTTCTTGGTGAGAGACATTGAGTAGGACAACATGTTCTCTTGCTGTGCTCCCACGTTTTGGGGTTCTGGCCTCCAGAGATGATACAGTGACTTTTCCAGATGGTATAGGTGCCTCTGGCCCTTTTTGAGAAGGTCGCCTAGGGAAGCACAAGTAGACCTCAGTCAGGCCGTTCCAAGCCAGTCCACCTCTGTGAGCACTTCCTGGGCAGCCCTGTCCTTTATGTGGTGGAAGACAGACATGAAGGGAGGACCCTCTAGGCAGAAACAGTTGCTGGGCAAGAAATATCTTGATGGTGCTGTGACATCACTCCTCAGGACAAGGCTGGCAGGGTGGAGGGGGCTTCCTGAGGGCCCCTAATCTGTGCCATCAGGAATCCAGGGTCCTCAGGCTGTCACATCTTTTCTCCCCTCAAAGGAGGTCTGGGAAGACCGTGGTGTGGCTATGTCTAGGGTGGAGAGTCAGGAGGTCTGAGGAAGGCAAGGACCGGGCTCTGAGGCTCACCACCTAGCACTGGGCACTGTCTTCACAGAGCTCCACATGGAACATCAGACAGGGGGTGAATGATGGGAGCCTCAATTCCGTCCCCCAGCAGGATGGGCAGGCACCCCGTGGCACTGAGACAGCCCAGCCAGGGCTCAGGGTGAGTGCAAGACCTGAGCTGACCTGAAACCCAGGACCCAGACAGTCAGGGGGTCTTGGGTTCCAGTAGTCAGTCACCCAGCTGCTCCACTGGGCTCCTTCCTAGAGTCCAGCCCTCAAAGGAATCCAGATCTCCATCCCCTCTCCCACCCTCCCTCACTGCCCAGCCCCTTCCTGGGCCAGATACAAAGTCACTATCCACATATTTGTACGGATACCAGCAAAGAGATGTTGACACTATTTCACTTCACGTTCAATCAAGAGTATGTTTGTGTCGTTCTACAGATTCTCCTGTTTGAACGCCCACCCCCAGTGTTAGTGGTGGCCTCCCAATCCTTGCATACTTTCCCTCACACAGGGATTGTCATGATCAGTAGGGGTGCTTTAAATCAAAAGGACACAGGGTTCATGTGACATGTCCATCGCTCTGTCACTTGCTGCCCTGGGGACCCATCCCCACAGGCCCTCCAAGACACGCAGCTACAGGACATAACAGGAGGGGACCCATTACCACAGCAATGCATCTGTTCACCTTGATCTTCTCTCCTTCTGCTGCCATTTCAATGGTGCCGCCCTGAACATCACACACATCCTGGTATCCTTACTCCTCCCACCCCAGGAGAAGACTCTGTGTTCTCATCCAGGAGTGGGACGTTTGGTCAAACATCACAGGGATGACAGTCTATACAGTGAGGTGTTGTTTAAACTCAGCCAAGAAAATGACCTCAGATACCAATATGTTGAATTACTCCCCAGCTCAAATTCTACTCTAAATGCCAAGAAAACCTTTTCTCTCCTGAGAACACGCATGTCTCTCCTCTTATACCTACCGGTCTTTGAGAGCTTGGGGGTTTATTCTGAGCTTCAATCCCCAACCCTCACAGTGGCCCATGGTGCTGCCTCTGACTGCATGTCTCTCCTCTGTCCTACCTCAGGGGGAAAGTGAATTGAGGAAACAACAGTGTGAGACCAGTATGGTGCCATCCACCTGGGCACGAGGCTGGACAGTCTGATTGCTTACCTGGTGCCTACCTTCCTGGGAAGTGGCCCCACCTTCTTCTCAGCCTTCCTAGACAGTTACGAAACATTCATCACCATGCAGCGGGTGCTGGACACCCTGTGTACAAGGTGAGCACCCTGCCTCCACCCTCCCCACAGCACAGGGGTGATTCAGCCACCTGCTAGTGTGAGTTCTCAGAAGGTCACTGCATCTGAGTCTATTTGTTCCTCTGGATGGCAGAGTGAGATGAGGACTAGCCTCAGAGGGTCATTGTAGGGACTTGTGGCATCCTCCCTAGCAAAGTACTCTCTAGGTGCCTGTCCCTGCAGAGAGGTCCCTAGGAAGGAGGGGCAGCTGTGACAGTGCTAATTGGGCATTTTCTGTTCCTCATGACAATGCCTCGCGTTACCCCTCATGTTTCCGGAGTTGGGCCCAGCTGTTTTCTCATCTGAAAAGGAGATTGGTGATTCCATGGCTTTCCTTTTCTGGATGAAGCCAGAGTAGAAATCCCAGGGGTGAGAAGTGGGCCAGGCTCACTGAGAAGATATCCATAATGGAACTGGTGGGAGGCTCATTTATTCAGCAAATATATGGGAAGACACACCAGGTGCGGGCGCGGAGTAGGTCGTGTCCACAGGACAGCTGATGTGACATCCTCCTGGCCTCCTGTAGGTATGGCTGCATCTTAACAATTTCTGAAAAGGACGGTGGACCCCTGGACCAGGTGAAAGGTTGAGTGGGCTTAGGACAGATACCTGAGCTGGATGTGGAGCCTGCAGATTGGAAGTACCAGCAGAACACTGCTCCTTACACATCACGGGTTTCTACAAGGGGGCAGAGGACTGAGGGCACTTCCTAGAGGAGAGGGAAGGAGTCAGAGAGCTGTGGAGGGGCTGAGGTGTGGCAGGCAGGCACCAAGGAGGTCAGGACAGGGTCAGCCCAGATCCCCCCATTGTTGACCAACAGCTCTCAGTTCCAAAGGCTTTCTGCCGGACACTCCTGGGAGACCAGGCACATCTCTGCCAGCACTGCCAGGCTGCAGGACCATGAGGAGTATGACTGACTTCTGGACAGGCTGGAGCAGGCAGCTCAGGGAGCCAGACCCCCACGGGGTGCTCTGGGAGGGTGGTATTGAAGGAAATGCCAGGCCTCAGACTCTGTTGTTCACCTCTCTCTCCCCAGGGACATCTGCTCCATCTTGGGCATCTGGCTGGACCAGCACCACGAGGACTTTCTCCAGCCCCCAGAACTCCCCTGCTTGAGGCTGTTGCTGGCCTACATCCAGGTCAACGTCCCAGGGTCCAGCCTAGAGCACCAGGCCCAGCTCCTCTGCTCAGAACTAAAGAACTTCGAGCCCCCTGAGGCAGAGATGGAGGGTAAGGACAACTGTGGGGAGAATGTAACCTGTAAGGGTCGGGGCCCAGGCCAGGCCACACAGAGGGAGATTTCCAAGACTGGGTTAGGCCAGAACACCTAGTCGGCTAAGACCACCATCCCCATGGACTGTGTTCAGGACCACTTCCTGTGGTGAGTTCTTGAGCTAAGTCTCCACTGATGGGTATCAGATGTTCCCTTTCTTTGGAAGGCACATCAGAGGGACTGATGCTTGATACATGTCTCTTCTTGGATCTACAAACCAGGTTCAGAGCAAGACCAGGAAACCACGTAAGAGGTGACACCAACAGCATCTCCAGTGCCCTGTACAGAGCCCAGGCCTTCTGGAGGTTTTGCCTCCCCTGAAGGAGAAGAGGTAGAGCGGGAAGACACATCACGCTCTCTTTCCCCACCGTCTGGAGGCTGGGCTTCACATGAAGGAAGCGTCAAACAAACAGCTCACCTCAGCTCCTCAGAGGCCTTGAGAGCCCAGTTCTGAACAGCAACCTTTTTGACTGCTGCTCCAGAAGTTTCTTTCTCTGTTCCTCCATCTGCATTCTTTTCAATTGTTTTTATCTGACTTATGTAAGTTTCACTGTAGTTTTTCTCATAAAGCTCAATTACGATAAAATTTATTTTAACCTAAACTTAATAACTTGTTATGAAAACTTCATTTAAGTCTAATAATATCTACCCTATGGTCCTTCACAGTGTACTTTTAAGTGGCCTTAAGTACAGTCACCGGACTTCACTGCTATCGGCCATATCACAATCACCATCTAGCCTTTGTGGGGCAGGCAACAAAAATCCAGAGAAGGCACAGATCAAAGCATGGACAGGAATCCTGACCATTGTACCAAGCACATATGTGACATTTTGCCTCCCATCATGCAGGTCATAGTGGGTAGCATGATACCAGAATAACATTAGCTCCTACATACCAAACTAGGTACATCTTGGGCATAACATTCTCAGCTTCTATGAATATTGAATTGGCTTTGCAGAAAGCAAGTTCCACATTTATTATTGAGCCTGTAATTTAGGAAAACCTCTAATCTTAGTCTCTAAATGGCTGGTGGGACAAAAAAAAATGGCAATATGCATTAAAAGTCTGAAAAACATTAATACCTTTTGTCTACATAATTCTACTTCTGAAAGTCTATCTTAAAGAAATCAGAATCAGAAAACCCATTTTGGGCAAAATATTCAGTAACGTTTATTTTCATTAGCAACACTTAAATGTTTAACAATAAAGCAATAGCTACAGCA
>NW_006439190.1:70268-96166 GCF_000325575.1 Pteropus alecto
TATACAGTCATTGTAAATGTTGTTTAGCAACCATTTAAAATTATATGGTAAATTCATATGTGGAGTACCACTCAGCAATTAAAAGTGAATGAACTATTGGATAGATGAACTTGGATAGATTTTAAGGGAATTATGCTGGTTGAAAAAGCCAGTCTCAAAGGTCACATACATATGGTTCCAATTATATAACATTCCTGAAGCAAATTTTAGAGATGAAAAGTAGATTAATGGTTTCCAGAGATTCGGGGCAAGAGATTATGGTAGCATGAAGTGGTGATGGAACACTTCTGTATCTGAATTGTGATGGTGGCTACACAGATGTACACTCGTGATAAAATTGCATAGAACTACACATATACATTATAACACTACTTGTTTCCTAATTGTCATTATATGCTATAGTTACTCAAGGTGCTACCACTAAGAAAAACTGTGTGAAGAGTACAGAGGAATTCTCTCTGCACTCTTTTTTTTGTTGCAATTTCCTGTGAATCTGCAATTATTTCAAAATAAAAAGTTAAAATAGCAGCATAGCAACATTCCCATGGCATAATGCTAATTGCAAAAAGCAAAATAAAATGTATATGTATGTGTGTACATACACACATATATACATAAAATTATAAATGATGGTTTTCTTTAGATGGATATCCTCTTTTCTTGTGATTTTCAGATAAACATGTATTATTTTTAGGATGGAAAAATTTTACTGAAAGATGAAAAACATCCATTACAAGCATATGATTGGAATGTGCACTTTTCCACTCCAACATCCGCCTATGTGTTTTTCTGCAGTCTCCCCCGTTGCCCAAACTAAAGGAATGTGAAACATTCCATTTTGGTTCTGCCTCCAGGGACTCAGGTTGTTGACTGCAGCATCAGTCATGGATAACTGTGCAACATAAGGCATGGCAGCCTAAGTCTCCTTGTGGTGCAGTCTAATAGCTCTAGTGGTTGGTTTGTCTTATCTCTCCATGTGATTCTTTCAGAAAAACTGGGAGATGCAAAAACAGGTGGGGAGGCAGTTTCAGTGGAAACATTTGGTTTTCTGCCCATCAGATGAATAGTCTCCTCCTATGAATATGTGAGCGTCAGAAATCTCTTTCTATGTCTGATTCTCCTCCAGACTCTTCTATATTCTGCATGTAGTCATCAGTCATCTGGGGTTTCTTCTTGACTGGGGGCATTCAAATAACTTGACTAAGCTGTCAGAGGAGTAGAACCCAGGGAGGTAAACACATGCTTCAAAATTAGGCTCGCCTCGTCTGCAACTTGGGTGCCACTCAGCAAACACCCGCCAAGCCCCATTTGCACACCTCTTGTGCATTAGCTAGGGGCACAAGGTGATCAAGGAACCTTGATCCCTACCCTCAAGGAACCTTCAGGCTAGACAAGGAGGAGGTTTTATGTTTTCCCCCTGCTTTGTAACCTTGGGCAAGTCATTGACCCCTCTGAACCTCAATTTTCTTTTCAGGGTAACAGAAAATCCACAGGGTAGTCTCCTCCTTTATCGTATCTACCTTCAGAAAGAGAGGAGTGTTTTTTTTTTTTAAGAATTAATCTTTGTGGATTTTTTTAGCATAACATTGGCTTTACTATTCGCCTTCTTCAATAAAACTTTTATTTTAGCCTTTAGATTACTTCAGCGTAACACATCTGACATGAAATTAATCTCAAGCATTTCTAAATTCTTCCGATGAAAAAATCAACCCTATAGATAAGATATTTTTGAATTCCCGTTTTGTTTCTATAGCAATAAATGATTCTGCTGAGGAAAACTGGGAGTGTCATTTAGCTCATTAATACAATAACAGAATTGAAAACAGCTATAAATTGTAAATTGTGACATAAACTCAAAAGGGGAAACAAATGAACTAAGTGGTTATAGATTTCATTTCCCTATTGATAATTTTGAACTCTTTGATTGCCTCCATCTTTTTTTAACTACCTCTATCTTCATTTAATCATGTTATAACTCATTCAGCATGACCAAAAATAATTTAGTAAGAGCTATAGTGCGGGTGCTTTGGCATTTGTAGGGTGATAAATAGCGAGACAAGATTCTCATGAAACATCTCAGTTTATTGAGAACAGAACATAAGGAAAACAGACTTGTGCCCAGGGCGTAATGGTGTCATAGTTAAGGACAAGAACCTAGAGCCAGCTGGCTGGGTCTCAGTCCCCACTCCAGTAACCAGTTTTGTGAACTGAGATCTGAGTCTCAGTTTCCTCATTTGTAAGTAACAGGTCTAAGAGTACAGGCACACCTTGGAGATACTGTAGGTTCAGTTCCAAACGACCACAATCGAGTGAGTCATCATCTTTTTGCTGGTGGAAAGTCTTGTCTTCAGTTCATAAAAAAAATTTATGAAGCACAATAAAATGAGGTATGTCTGTTTCAACTTCAGAAAGTCATGTTAAACAAGATAATGACTATCAAGGTTTGACATAGTGCCTGGCACACAAAATCCTGGCTCTAGCAACATTTGAGGTCATGTGCATCCAGGCCCTAGGGTTTGTAAACTGGCCAGCATCTCCATCTCCCAGGTGCTGCCTCCCTGACCAAAGACTTGCAGCTCTCCCTTGCCAGACCAGCAGTTCTTGAATTTATTGGTCTCAGAACCCTTTATATTCTCATAGTTACTGAGGACCCCAAAGAGCTTTTGTTTCTATCTTTTAAGATTTACCATATTAAAAATTAAAATGAATAAAATGCTAAAATATTTTTTGCTTAAAAATAACAGTGAAAATGGCCCAATTTCCTCAAACACATTTCATGAGAAGAATAGCTTTATATTTTTACAAGTGACTTTAATGTCTGGCTTAACAGAGGAGAGTTCAAGTCTCATACCTGCTTCAGTGTTTAATCTGTAAGAATATGTTGTTTTGATTCCTATATACAGAGACAATCCAGGCTTACTCAGATATCAGTAGAAAAGGGGGTAGCATTTCAATAGCCTTTTTACATGATCATGGTGATTCTTTGAGACAACACCAAAATTTAACAAGTCATAGTTTCTTAAAGCTTCTTTCTTTATAATGTGGACTCTGAAACCATGTCAATGAATTTTCATAATCTATTCCACGAAAATCCATGGTATGTCTTACACATTATGTAGCTCTTTTACTATCGATGATTTTTGAATTATCATATGTTAGTTATTTGGAAAATATTGTTCACTGAGATATGCAGTTCTTCCAAATTGTATTATACAAAATAAAAATCACATTTATTAATATCATCACTGATCTCCTCAGAAAAGTATTTTAGGTATTGAGAAGCTATGAAGCTCACAGTGGCAGATACAAGTTTTCCAAAATTCTAAGTTTCCTGTGAATGCTCAAATTTTATCATTGGCAACAGATACCTTTAGTAGCTTTCTTTGAAGTGACAGGCTCACTTTGTTCCTTTTCAAGGAGACGCTTACCAAGGACTTGAATCTGAATAGCCGTAGTTTGTCTGCTAACCATCCTCTCAAGTAAAAATGGTGTTACGTAAAAAAAAAAAAAAAAGTGACTAATTTGGTTCATAATTCGAACAATCTCCAGAGTGCTTTTCTTTGAGATGACAATGGATCCATCAGGACTCCTTTATCTGTACCTCCCACTTTGTTAGATAGCATATTAAAAAGGCACCTGCTCAAGGGATTTATTAAAGTTAATAACATTTACTATTTCGTCAAGGACATTCTTACGTGAAACCAGTTTTTGTTCCTTTTTTAATAAGAGTATGTAGCAGTGAAGAATATGATTGTTAGAATAGCAGTGCTGCTACCTTAATTTTTGCTAAAGAACCACCAATTTTACCCAGCATTGCCATTGCACCATAAATGCAAATGTCAATGCAGTAAAAAGGCAAAAAATAATGGCTTACTTTTACTATGAAAATAATTTTGACCTCAATGGCTTCCTGAAAGGGTCTCAGATATCCCACCAAGGTTCCTTGGACCACACTTTGAGAACTGCTGCCTGAGACCGAGGATCAGCAACCTCTTCTCTGTGAAGAGCCAAATAGTAAGTATTTTAGGCTTTGTGGGCCGTATAATCTCTGTCTTGACTACTAAACTCTGCTCCTGTAGTTCAAAAGCAGCCACAACAATCTGTAAATGAAGGGGTGTGACTGTGTTCCAATAAAACTTTGTTTACAAAAACTGGCAGCTTGGGCCCAGGTAGTAATTTACCGACCCCTACTTTAGACAATCCAAACTATTTACGGGCTTTTAAATCACAAGATGACTATAAAAGATAACATTAGCCAATCAAATCAAGATATGACAAAATTTACCTCACTATTCCTGTCTCACACAACCTCTTCCCCACACCCTCATGACAAGATGGACCCTGCTCAGTCTTAACATTGCACTTGTCAGAGTTGCTTTGGTCAAGGTCTCAAGAGAAAATGGATGTCATGCTCAGATTACACAACTCTAGAGGTGTTTGGGTGGGATGTGGGGCATCACAAGGAATAGCACAACAATCCAGGGCTGGTAGCAGTGGGGCAGTTACTACCTGTAGGCCCAAAGAGGTAAGTGGAGGGAGAGATGGATTGCCAGAACCTGGAAGGCAAGGGTCATATATAGGCTTAGTGACCTTCTCATGAGCTAGGGAAATGAATGCACTGAGTAAATACCCTACTCTCTGCCCTTTGAGATCTTCTGCTGGAGCACCCAATGGCCAATCCCAGCTGGAAGCCAAAGGCCTAGGGAGCCTGTGAATGTGGCCCACAGGAAGCCACCCTCTACCTTCTGTAGTACAGGCCGGGGCATACAAATGTGGAGAGTGGCTCTGAGGGGACAGATGGAAGTTATGTAGCCCAACAGTGTCCTGTAATTGCTGCTGGACCAGCCTGTGTCATCAACCGTATAGCCCAATATGACATCAGGTCATGCCCTTCTTTACCGCTGAATCCACAGCTCCTACCCAGAGCCTGGCCTACTGTAGGATTCAACAAAGGTTTGCTGACAAAGAATGCATGAGAGTCTCGATGTTGTGATCAGCGGGCCCTACTGAGCCAAGAAGTCCTTCCTCCCTCCTTTTCTCCCTCCCTCAGTCATCTGTAACTTGATCATTTGAACCTGTCAACACAGGAGACCACCAGCACCCCAAACTTCTAGGACCTGAGCTGCTATTGCTACTACTAAGCCAGTGCTGAGTGGACCAGACCCCCATTCCCTTCTTGAGACCAAGGACAAGTGTCCAAAGAAAGAGCTCAGTGTCTAGAGATGTTACGAGCTGAGGTATTTCTGAGTTTGAGTATAGGATCCTTCCTTGCACACAAGATCACTGTAGGACTTAAGACTCTAGCAGTAGTTTTCAGAGCTTTATTTCAGCTGCAGAGGTCCCCCTCTCCTAAGAAACCCTATGCAGAGCACCACTATGTAAACTGGATGGAAAGAGAGCTATTCTGCTTAAAGTGGGGACACCCAGAACCCACTCAATTGGCCTCTCCTGGACTAACCCACCAGGTGGCCTGGAGGTGCCTCTACTATCCCACAGGTCCTGAGGAATACAAGTTGAAATCCATTGCCTTCTGCAAAAAATAAAGAAACTGACATTGCAAAGGAACCTAGGAAAACCCGTATAGTTTTTTCAAGTCCATAAAAATAACATTAAAAAAAAAAAGACTCAAATTAAAATAATCTAAGACATTTTATATAACATAAATAAATACTATTTGTTTTCATTTGTCTTTTTTTTCTTCCTAGAACATTTTCTGGATATTTTATATCTCCCATTCTTTCTTAACATTTTTAAAACATTAAAATTTAAAAAAATTATACCATTCTTTTACAATTTTCAAAACGTTAATATGTTTTCTTTTTGCTACCCTCTTTTTAATCTGTTAACACATAAATTAACTTTTAATTTTACCTAATTGACATTTACATAGAAGATCAAATAGTTCTAACAGACTTATAAAGAAACTGGCCTACTCTTCCCCAGATGTTGTTTTTCTTCCCAGAGATGACTACTTTCAACTCTTCCAGCTGTTTCTTCTGATATTTAGTGACCTTATCTTATCTAGATAAAATGTTTATACTGCCCTTTTTTATTTATTACTTTTAGTAATAAATATGAGGTGCCTGGTTGGCAACACTCTGTTGATGTTGTCACAAGCTGTTGCTGGGAGGAGCTAGTGGTCTGCATGGTCCCTGTGGGGAGACAGCTGGGAGTTTGCACATGCTGCCTTCTGGACATGGTCCTAGGTTCCTCTTTCCTTGGCTGATTTTAATCTGTATCCTTTCTATGTAATAAATCACAACCGTGAATATAACAGCTTTTCTGAGTCCTGTGAGTCCTTCTAGCAAATCGTTGAACCTGAAAGTGGTCTTAGAGATCTTTTAACTTAAAAAAAAAAAAAAAAAAACCTGAAATGTTTATTAGTTAAAATTTAATATAGACAGGATATTCAGCTTTAATTAGCAATTAACATGTCTCTAACTGCTACTTGCAGAAATAATCTTGAATAAGATAACCTTTAGAGAAATTTGATGCAAAATCTCGATTTTAAGATATGTGATAGTGTGTTCCTAATATATTAGGCTTACAGATCACTAACTATCTTGCCTAAAATCTCAGTGCCTTCTGGTACATTTAGAATAAAGTCCAAAATCTTTTCTTGAATTTGCAAAGTCAAATTCTCTGAACTTATATTGTGTCACTTGCCCCGCTCTCTCCATGCTCTTTCCTCTTTACCTTTTTTTTCTGCTCTTGACCAGGCAAACTCATTTCAACCACAGGGCCTTTGCAAGTGTTGTTTCCTCCAACAGAAGAGCCAACTCCTTGTCTTTATCTCCAGCTTCTCCCCAGAGAGTTCTCTGACCCTGAGGAAAGTAGCCGCCCACTAGTCTCCATACCATCACCCTCTTTTAAGTCTCTGTACAGTACTCATCATTGCCTGGGAGTTGTTCTTTTTTTTTTTTTTTTAATTACTGATTTGTGTCTTTCTTCTCTGAATAGAATATACCTTCCATACAGATATGTGGGGTATTCCCAAGGCTGAGAGGCTGCTCCCAAAGTTTGTACATATCATTACCAGTAGATGGCGTGAGAAACTCTTCACATTTCACCAATCCGGCCTTAAGGCCCAGGCTCTTAGCTAATAATCAACCTGTTATTTCACTTCCTTTTATTTTAAAATTAAGCAAAAACAGATGATTGATTGTAATTAACAGTTATGTAATTACTTCCACTATAAACACCAACCCCAGCCTGATGGAACAAACATAAATTTATGATAGGTGAAATTATTTTTCTGAATGAATTTTAGCTATTTCTAATCACTTTTCCTTTAAAAAAAGCACTTTATATACAAGAAATTATACACATAACCACAATAAACACCTATATGCCTGTCACCCAGACTAAGAAGTCAGGAATACAAATATAACTGTAATCCCTTGGGTATGTTTCTCCCTGCTCCACCTTTCCTATTCCGCAGAGCCTAAATCTATGAGCATGATCATACAGGCATAGAATTTCTCTACAGATGCTATAAATACACACACACAGACACACAGACACACACACACACAAATGTAAGCCTATACCTGAGTTTTAAAAGAATCTGTCTTCTCTTTTTACTAACCTGACTTGGTTTGAAATCCTTTTTTGTTACAACAGCTTTATTGAGATATAATTTACCTGCCATACAATTCACTCATTTCAAGTGTACAGTTTTCATGGTTTTAAGTATGGAGCCCTTCTCTTTGAGATTCTGCTTTCTATAATGCCTGTGTCTTCTTCAAAAATAGTCTCTGACCTTCTCCAAACTGGTCATGCATGACTGTCACATCTGCTTCTTTTTGAACCAATGATGGTTCCTCCTCATATACACATTTTTCCCCATCCCCTGATGGAATACCCAGCAAACTGTGGAGTGCCAAGAAGAATTTACATGGTGTTTTTAATAAGCTTCTGTATCGTTTGAAAGTTTCACAAGTGGCACGTCTACTATTTTAATTTTTAAAAAATTTCCTATAAGTCTTATCTCTCCCCGGGCTCTGTCTAGTTGTAATCTTCCTGTATATGGAAAATGCCAGGAGAAGCCAGAGGAAGGCAGAGAATCTCCAGACTTCCTGGAAAGCGAGCTTTGAGGTGGCTGTGTTTTCCCCAGTCATGAGAGGTTTTAGCTCTGTCTCCTTTGCTCTCCTTCCTCTCGTCACTCGGAGAATAAAGACCTTCCCCATGCTGAGTCATCTGTGAACAGTGCTGGGGATTACCACCCTCAGAGAACATTTTAAATCACAGAATTCCTTTTAACAGAAAAATGTACCAAATACAATGGGGACCAGTCTACTGGCCCTCAAAATGTAGTCAACTACAGTATACCAAGTGTTAAATTCCATTAAAACTCCTACTGGCAACTCAGAGTGCAGCCACTGCAGTGTGGCACTGGGTCAGTTTGTCATTGACTTTGAGTCCACCAGAGATCCTGCTCCTGAGTTCAGGTGTGAGGGTATCGTGCACACACCACTTCCAAGCTGGTGAGCCTAGTGAACTGTAAACCATGTTTACTTGAATTTTCTTGGAGAACGTTACCTGATCAAGAATAGTGAAGGGTCTGAAGTTGTAGTTTACACGTTAGCCTGCCACAGTTTCCCAGCTGCTAGCGAAGAAGGAGACTTCTGGGTCTGAGATGAAGGACGGTTTATTATTCACAGCCAGAGCAGCAATCAGAGCAGTGCCATTTGTGCCAGTTCCCAGAGCCCCAGCTCCCAGGGTGACAGAGAGATGGCCATGTGACACCTGCACCACCGTGAGTTACATTGCAGGAGAAGGACCCAGAGTTTGTAGAACTCACATCTTTTATAATGGACAGCAAGAACATCTGACTTTAGTTACATCCTTAGTCACACCTACCCTTCCCCTCAGGCTCTTCTTTGTCTTCAGATGCTTGGAAAGACCAGCAAAACAAAGGCAGTCAGTACTTTGCTCTACAACATGCAGGGGAAGAGCTGTTGAACAAAAATCTCTGCCCCACCTCATTATTAGTTCTGAATTATATGCATTTTAAATTAAATGGGGTCCTTAAGAAAAACGTATCTTACATAAAATCCAACTCTTCTGTATTTCCCTACTAGGCTACTTAGCCTCAAAGCAAAGTCAAAACTAAATTTTACATTAGACACTCTGAGAGTGTTATCTCCAGGCTGAGACCTCAGGGGAGATGAGCAGTCAGTAAACCACATCTCCCTGAGCAGATAGGAGAGCTTCCTTTCTTGCTACTTTACTACTAGAAAGGAGGAAAATAAATCTTAGCAAATGTGCATAATATAAAAATTATTTCAGATAAATTTATATTTGCCTTGTAACTAGGAAAATATTACCACTTGATTGATTTCTCCTTTTCTGCCTTCCTACAGGTGTAGCCTGGGGAGGAAGCTTTGTTTTCCTGGGCAGCCCTGGCAGCGGGGCCCGAGGAGTGTGAAGGAAGAGAGACAGAGGCTGAGAGGAGGGCAGGAGGCAAGGCTGGACAAGAAGAGATAGTGACAGTTGGTGGGATTAGAAATTGGTGCAGCCACTATGGAAAACAGTATGGAGTTCCTCAAAAAATTAAAAATAGAATTGCTATATGATCCAGTATTCCCATTTCCGAGTATTTATCCAAAGAAAATGAAGGCACTAATTCAGAAAGATATATGCACCCTTATGTTCACCATAGCATAGTTTATAATAGCCAAGATATGGAAGCAACCTAGATATCTACCAACAGATGATTGGATAAAGAAGATGTGGTACATATATGCAATGGAATATTACTCAGCCATAAAAAATGATGAAATCTTGCCATTTGTGACAACATGGATGAACCTAGGGGGTATTATGCTAAGTGAAATAAGTCAGACAGAGAAAGACAAATACTGTATAATCTCATTATATATAGAACCTAAAAAACAAAATAAACTAACAAAAAAACAAACAAACAAACAAACTCAGATACAGAGAAAATTTTGATGATTGCCAGGTGAGAGGGAGTTGGGGGGCCAAGTGAAAAAGGTGAAGGGATTAAGAAGCACAAATTTCTAGTCAGAAAATCAGTCATAGGCATATAAAGCATAGCGCAGGGAATATAGTCAATAATATTGTAATAACTATGTACATGTTTGTGCGAAAATGTGTACAGAAATTTTCATAACAGTATTATTCATAATGGCTAAAAAGTGGAAACAACACTAATGTCCTTCAGTGGATAAATGGATCAACAAAATGTGGTATATTCATACAATGGAATATTTAGCAATACAAAGAAATGAAGTGCTGATACATACTACAATGAAGACAAACCTTGAAACGTTAAGCTAAGTGGAAGAAGTCAAACGCACAAAAGAAAGCCACATATTGTATAATTCCATTTATATGACATATCTAGAATAGGTAAATCTAAGGGGACAGAAAATAGGTTAATGGTTGCCAGGAGATGGGGAGATGGGGGAATAACTCATATGCTAATAGGATTGGGTTTCTTTCTGAGGTGATAAAAATGCTCTAAAATTAGATGGTAGTGGTAGTTGTACAACCTGTGAGTATACTGAAAACCACTGAATTATACACTTTAAAAAGGGAGATTTTATGGTACATGAATTATATCTCAATAATAATTTTAAGAATCATTAGACTAAATGAGAAGTAGAGTCCCCATTAGTGCCAGCTACCACCTAAGACTCTTCACATAACTGGCAAAATGCAAAATGCCCTTTGGGGGTAAGAGGACAAATAAAACCAACTAGGGCACTTTACTCAGCAGCGCCAACATATTTTTACAGAGCACATTTGCACTGTGTGTCTGGATAACTGTCCTGTGCAGACACAGACCCAACCCTAAACCTGAGATTAACCAGCCACCAGTCACCCAAGATAATGCTGGACAAAATAATGCCTGGATTAGTGCTGACAAATGGAGATGAATGATTTATCATCTAAATTGTAAACACTTTAATATTTTGCCATGAAAATGCCAGATTCAGAAAATAGCAAAAGAAAACTGGAAAAGAAGAACTGCAGAAAAGTAGAGAAGTGTTTGCCACCTAAATGCCAGAAAAGATGTTGCGTAAAGATCATTCGAGCAGAACTTATTGAGTGTCAATGACTTATGCTTTCCAGTAATAAATAAGAAAATGGTGACATGAAAGACAATTCTTAAAAAATTCCAGTGTTGTCCTTTAGGTCATGACAATGTTGAACTTGACCTGAGTCCTGTGCTCCTGGAAATAGTAACGGTTAAAAAGACTCCCTGGTCTTCCCACCTCTACAAAACCCAGGCCCGCTTGCCTTTACAACAAGGCCTTCCTCATTAATGAATGCTCTCCCTCTTTCAATAGCCTGAATAAAATCATCTCCTTGATTAGCTGGTACATTTTTGTCTTTCACAGCCATATAATAAATCTTTTATTTTGAACATAAAGAAAGAATACAGTTTTCATTAGGAGACAATCTCTTCTTTCTGCCCCCACTAAGAAAATGTTGAAAAAAACATTTAAAAATGTCAATTCGAAGGGATGCCAAATTATTCTCCAGCCGAGGGTACCCACAGCTAGATTTTGTACTGATCAGCTATCTTGAATAGCAAGGACTGTGAGACAGTCTTATTTGAAGGAAAATTCACCCCCTTGTGGCAACAAATCAAGAGAGTTTTGTTTTTTAAAGCAAGGTCACCATAGTTTTACATTTCCATATTCCAGTGTCTAGGCCTAGTGCTTCTCCATTCCCAGGGCTCTCCAAACGCCAAGCATCTAGTTTTTCCTAGTTTTTGTTTTTTTTTTAAAGAGAAAAATTGCACATACAGAACTAATTTCCTGCCAGATATTCAGATTTTTCATGTATTGCTACATCTTATTTCTAAGTTCTTTGTATACCTTGACCACCAAATGTAGGTTGCTATGCTTAGAGCCATTATAAATCATGCATGGCAAATAAAGTAGAAATACTCTGAGATGATCACAAGTCAGTAGCACACTGAACTATCTCCCGGGGCCTTTGGTCTGTCAGTGAGGCATGTGGCTGAATTGTCCTTATACATTCAGGTAGTTGCTCCATGCCAGATTCTTCCCCGCAATCTGCTGGGCAGCCTCAGGAGCTGGATCATCAGCATTTCCTGAATTTGTTTTGATTCTCTCCATCCTGAACCATGGGGGGTTCGGGATGATGAAATGCAGCACTATTGACATTCATGGTCATTTCTGCCGCTACTTACCAAAAGAGGATCTGATTTGTCCTCAGCATAAAACAATTTGGAGTCTGATTACTCCATCTAAGAAGCTCAAGTTGAATCTGGGAAACCGGAGCTCAGAAAGATGTGTGACTCATGTTGGAAACTACTGGGGGTGACCCCTCTTCCGGATAGAATGTACGACTTCCGGTTAGCCCAACAACACTTGTTCTAATGATCAGAGTAGAAAGGAAACTGGTTATCTCTGTCCTTGGGTCTGGTGCTTCTGTTTTACTGGTGCCTCCACCATCTGGTCACTGTGTGCCTGCTGTGGCGCGTCTGTCATCAGGTAGCAGAAGGACAAGCAGCTTTTGCCTGGTATCTCACCCTCGAATACTAAGAAAGAGAGGTTGTCTGCTATCTCAGGAAGACAGCTGAGCTGGGAGGCCCAAGATCTGGTCCTGGGCTGTCACCTTCAGATTGTGGGCCTTTGGGAAAGTCCTTTTCCTGGTTTGGGCCTATTTATCTTACTCTGTAAAATGAAGGGACCAGATCAAACGGCCTCTGAAACCTCTTCTAAATCTAGCTTTTGGAAGTAAATGTCAGCAGTTTAATTGATAAGGTTACTACTTCTAATATGGTAATGACGGAGCTACGTTCTGAAAAGTGCATCGTTAGGTGATTTTGCCAATGTGCGAAATTCACAGGCGCACCGACACAAAACAAGGCAGTCTAGCCCACTGCATACCTAGGCCCTATGGTATAGCCTGTTGCTCCTAGGCTACATGCCTGTACAGCATGTTACTGTACTGAACCCTATAGACAATTGTAAAACAATGGGAAGTATTTGCGTATCTAAACGAGTCTAAACTTAGAAGAGTTACAGTAAAAATAAGGTATAAAAGATAAAAAATGGTGCACCTGTATAGGTGTGCTTACCATGAACAGCGCTTGCAGGACTAGAAGTTACTCTGGAGGAGCCACACACCAAAGGGGAGGACCTCGGTCACGTGTGTGCATCCTGGGCACCTGGCCTGCCACATCCTCATCCGGCCTGGCTGGGCCCCCTCTTGGGGCCCAAGTGTCTTGTCACACCACATCGGGCACCTCCAAGTGGCAGATATTCCACATTAATGCATGTTGTTCTAATAAATGTTAAAGATTTTACAATTTGGTGTTAGGAATAAATACTAATTTGATTTTGCCATTTTCTCTTCATATTTTGGAGACTATAACATTTCTTTCCAGACCATGAACATTTTCAAGGGCCCTGAAATGCATGCAATCTCTGAGGCCAGTGCAGCTGCCCCTCTCAGCTCACCTTAAACCCTCAGCCAACTTGTTCTGATTGCTTCCTTCCACCCCCAAAGGGCCCCAGGTGAAATCAATCGGTATCTGATGGCCAGATTTGATAAAGGGCCAGGTAAGAACCTGAGCTGCCTTAGGGACCTTGAAAATCTCACAGCAGACACACATTCTCCATTAGCTACCTCCAAGGAGGCCAATTTCAGCAGAATCATTAAAAGTTGATGATTCTGCAAACGTCGTCTTTTTGTCTTTTCGTCTGCTGTATGTTGTGTGCTGGGGGAAGGAAGGGAGGGCAGTCGTCCTTCAAAACAGAATTAGGCACTAGCAGTAAGATAATCTTCACATAATCTTAGACTGACCATGAAACTCAACATTTAAGAGATTCGGGAGGAAAGGAGAGCTGGGAGGACCGCTAAAATACTTAAAGCTCAGGAGGTTCTGGGAAAAGGAGGTCAAGAAACCCTTTTACAATAAATTAGAGAGTGAAAACCAAGTCTTAGCATTATTTTATCTCCCAAAGAATTTAGCCATGTCACCGTCTAGTCTTTGACAAGTATTTTAAGACACAAGACAAAGTCCTTGAGTGTCAGGACATCCTTCTGGGCAGGGATCCCCCATCTATGAGGGAGGACAGGGCTGCAGAACCCACCGAGTCCTAGATAAACGGAGAAGCAAACCTCCTGACTGAGGGGTCACCTGCTCCTTATAATCAGAGTGGCAGAGCTGAGCTAGGTTCTGTGTTTCCTGATTCCTGGCCTTGAACTCTGCCCTGACCCCCCAACCCATAGGCATAAGTCGACTAATTTGGGAAAACTATACATCATTTTTATATTCTGGATAATATTTTCAAATGACTTGCTAATACTAATAGTTGAGAGAGCTAGTACTTAAATTCTGTTGTATTTCTTTTCCATAGAAGAAGAGGTCGTGTTTCGTTGAACTACTTCTTTCTGGTTATTTGTCACAGACCCACAAGCAATCAGCATAACCACGGGATCTGGGGGAAATGACTTATGGGCAGTTTCGCATCATAAAAACTTCTTGCTATTATTGAACAGAAAAAAATGCCTGTGAGCTCAAAAGAGAGGGCTCTTTCTGGCATCGGGATGTGGGGGAGCATTTTCTAATGTGCAGGTCAGGGCCATGTGAGTGTTTGCCTTCTCTGTTTCTTTCCTTTGCTCTTGCGAGCAGCTCAGATACTGAGGACTTGTTCTCTGAAGACCATTGCTAACTGTCCTTCTCTGACAGGAGGGACACCAGGAGTCAGGACTTTCCCAGCTGAGCGTCACAGATGTTGTCACGGTAAGGTTATTGTTGTTCTTCCTCAAGCCCTGAGCAGCCTGTCATCATGGCCCTCCCTTATGGAGTGACAGGGTTGCATGTGCTGTGACAAGGACACTGCAGGGAACAGGAGGTTTCGGTTCCACTGTGCTCACCACAGACCAACCTCCGGGTCACCTTGGCAAGCCTCTTAGCTCACGCTACTGTTAACTGCAGTAGCTGGAAGCAGAGATGAGGAAGCACATATTCCACAAACCCCTGCCCAACTCAGCAAAGGGGCTGGACATGAAAGAAAACCTGAAGGTCAATAGCATCTCACCAAGGGAAACAAGCTCCCCTAACAGGAAGCCACCCCAACTGGAAAATATCCCATGTGTCAGGCTGGCTGTGAAGCCAGGCTCCCTTTTCCTCCCATCCTATTTCTCAGTGTGTAAGAGGAACCCAGGAGACTGAGACCAGGGATGGGAAGTGAGGGAGACCTCAAGTGGGGAACTGCGATGGCTTAATAGTTCTACACATAGCTCCCCTAATTTGTTTACTCTTTGTGCCTTCAGTGTTCATGCACTTACTAAGAGGAAGAAACTTCTGGTGTGGGAACCAAAACAGAGGGGTGAGGACCAAAGCCAGATGGACAGTCTTTGGGGGAGTGAGCCTTGTCATTTCAGAAGGTAACATCAAATGGGACCTAAGGGAGATCAAAAATTGTCCCTCATTAATTGATCTATCACACACTTGAAGTGGGTAGCTGCTGGGTAACGTGCTGGGGAGAGAAGTGACTAGAACTCAGACCTGCCTCCAAGAGCCACATGTGTGAGTTATAGGGTATCAAGGAAGTATCCCTCAATGCTGAGGATTAGCATGAGTTTCCCAGATGTAGAGGAGATGATGGGTTGGGAGGAACATGGGTACTGCTGGCTGAGGAAACAGCGGTGAGAGAGCGATGAGTCGGACAGGGCCAGGTGGGCGTGTGCAGGGCTCTGCGCTCAGCGAGGCTTGAACACAGCCTTCACCTTCCAGTGAGATCATCTGGATGAGAGATCGTGGGGGCCTGGCCCCCGTGGCAGCAGCAAAGGAGGTAGAGAGGGGAGGAAGTTAAGAAATCCTAAAGAGAGTAAACAACAAAAATTAGTGCCAAGCAGGATGCCATTGACTTGAGTGAAAGGCTAAGCTGCTGTCACCAAGAGGCCCTAACATGTAATGGCTCAGGCAGTAAGATAGTCTGTCTCACTAACAGTCCCATAGAGGGGTCAGCAGGGGCTGTGCTCCATACAGTCAAGGGCCTGGGCTGATGGTCTCCCTGCCATTTCCCACATCTGGCTTCCAAAGAGGCCCTGGTTGGTACCACCCAGCTAGAAGGAAGGGGAGAAGAGCTCATAGAGGCCTCACAGACCAGGCCTAGGAGTGGCCCCATCGCTTCTCACTGCCAGCAGCAAGCACTTGGTGTCAGGGCCACTCCAGCTGCAAGGGGGGCTGAGAAATGTGCTCTGTCCTTGAGTCCAGGAGGAAGGGAGGGCTGGACTTTGGTGGACAGCCAGCAGTCTCTGCCCTGGTAGATAATGATGGCTTTAATCAAAATGGGAACATCTAAAGGGAAAACTAGGTCTCAGAGTTCAGCTTGCCTCCCACATATCCAAGACCCCTCAGAATTCTTCAAGCCTCCCCAGAGGACCAGCCTTTCACTCTGAGGACTGTGGCTCTGTTTTTAAAGCCATGAACTTCTTCTGCAAGGGTACTGGGATCAATTGTGCTCGATGTCCTGTTAAAGAAAGTATATTCAAGAAAGAGCTTTCTCATCAGTAACACTAGAATGTTATTTTTATGACTAAAAAAGAAGATAAAGCCCAGCCTCATGGTAATGAAAACTACAAATATGTTTGCAAAAGAAAGTTCTTGGCAATATCCTGAATAGGACATAGTTTCAGACAACTCTGGTGGGAAAAACCCTCACACACATCTCATCTTAGATAACACTGGAAAAAATCTTGAGGAGTCAAGCCTAGAGCATTTTTTAGGGGTTTTCTGTTTTTCTCTTACCTACAAGCTTGCCTGGGTTTTTCCTGAAGTTATATTGGTAGTTGAAGATGAATTCTGAGTGATGGAATTTTGGTAAACATAGCAGAAGAATGACACCTTTGGACAAGCACAGGGTCACATCTAGATGTTATTTCCAAACTGCATGTTATTGGAGGAGCTTGCAACTTTCCAGTTTAGAATATGGATAGAAAGGGGCTCCATTTATAGTACCATATACTAGTTTTATACCATTATAAAACTCTAATAAATTCACAGTCTTGACTCTTTGAAAGTAGTCAGCCCTCACATATTGGTTGTAGATTGCCTATGTTTCTCTTCTTCTTGTTAGGCCATTTTGTGGTTTCTTTGTACTTAACACACACAGGGATGAGTAAGCTAAGAAAGGTGACATTACAGACACTTGCTTCTGGTTTGAAGTGTTGCTCCTCAGCAGCGAAATATGAGGATGAAGAGCCTGGGTTTAATGATTTAAATCAGGTCCTTGTACTGTCCTCTGTGCCTTGAACATGATCTAACAAGTAAGTTACCATCAGGATCAGACCAGGTGTTTCAGATAAAACAAGTGGGTTTGCTCTGTCTTGGCACACCCTGTGCTCTG
Organism: Pteropus alecto; assembly: GCF_000325575.1. Classification (NCBI taxonomy): domain Eukaryota; kingdom Metazoa; phylum Chordata; class Mammalia; order Chiroptera; family Pteropodidae; genus Pteropus; species Pteropus alecto. The sequence goes on from NW_006439190.1 coordinate 87,638, forward strand.
CTTCTGGTCAGATATGTCCCACCATTTTCTCTATCAGATAATGCTCTAGAGATCTGATCAGAAGGGCAAATACACTCAGGCATAAAGCACTTCTAAGTCTTCCTAAATAACCCATCCCAGAGGTAACTGCTTTTCAAATCTGATGCCTCAAGGGAATCAACCTCTAATTCCAAAGTTGGGGTCGGTATGTGGCAAGCTCTATCAGGGAAGTGGTATAAATGACCAGGCTGGGAGTTTCTTAAGTCCATGGAAGCAGGCTACACACATGGCAGCCTTCTCTCCTGTGCCTAAGGTCAGCTTCGGCCATAATTAATAATCTCCAGGACAATCCAGCATTAATGCAAATCCCAGAAAGTCTTTAACTTCTGCAAGCACGTTGTTCTTTTTTCTGCAATTTTTCATGTTGTTTTTTTTTCTTTTTTTCTTTTTTAAGGAAGAAGCTTAGGCTCTAACGACATAGATGGTGCAGTTTGTAGGCACAAGCTAAGGGGGAAAGGCCTCCATGGCCAGCTGTTAAGCAAACAGAAAGAATCTCTATATTCTACTTCTCTTTTCTTTTGTTCACCTTAGAGAGGCTAGTGAGAGCCTATTCATACATGTCTTAAATGAGTATATTCAGGCAAAGGAGTGGGCAGGAAAGAAAGAAAAATGAGAACCAAGTGACGAAAAGCTAATGAGGAAATTTTGTAGGGAATTTTTAATGATCACCACTATAGGGAACCATTTTTTTCTTTTAAAACTGTAACTTTATTTCTCATAAGCCTTCAGCAATATTTCAAAAAGTCTGTGCAGATTCCATTAGGATAAACAATAAAATACTTAGGAATAAGTTTAACAAAAGAAGTTCAAGGCTTGTATACTGAGAACTACAAACATTCAAAGAAATTGAAAATGACTAAAATAAGTGGAAGGACATCTTATGTTCATGGACTGGAAGACTTGATGTTGTTAACATGGCAATAATCCCCAAGTGATGTACTGATTCAATGCAATTTGTATCAGAATTCCAGCTAGCATTTTGTTTTTGGCAGAAATTGACAAGCTGATCTCAAATTCCTATGGACATGTGAGAGAGACAGAGTAGCAAAATCAGCCTTGAAAAAGAACAAAGTTGGAAGACTCATACTTTCTGATTTCAAAGCTAAGTACAAAGATCCAGTGATTAAAACTCTGTAGTACTGGTATAAGCATAAACACAGAAATCAATGGAATAGAATTGAAAGTTCAAAAATAAACTCTTATTTTTATGGCCAATTGATTTTTGACAATAGTGCCAAGACAAATTAATGAAGGAAAAAAGTAGTCTTTCAACAAATTGTTCTGGGACAACTGGATACCTACATGCAAAAAAACGAAAGTGAACCTCCACCTTATGCTATATGCAAAAATTAACTCAAAACAGATCACAGACATAACTCTAAGAGTTAAAACTGTAAAACCTTTAGAAGCACAGATAGGTGTAAATCATTATGACTTTGGATTAGGCAATGGTTTTCTATATATGACACCAAAAGTATAAGCAACAACAAAAAAATAAGCTGTACCTCATAAAAATTAAAAAAACTTTTGTCCTTCGAAGGATATTGTCAAAAAAGTGAAAAGACATTCACAATGGAAGACAGTTTTTGCAAATCACACATCTGATAAAGGACTTTGCTGTGGACTGAATTGTGTATCCCAAATATTTTGAAGCCCTAAACCTCACTGTGAATATTTGAGGTAGGGCCTTTAAAGAGATAATAAAGGTTAAATGACTGGTGTCTTTATAAAAAGAGGAAGAGACACCAGGGATGTGGGCACACAGAAAAGAGGCCATGTGAAGACACTGACTGCAAGCCAAGGAGAAATGTCTCACCAGAAAATAACCCTGTTAGTACCTTGATCTTGGACTTTCAGACTCCAGAACTATGATAAAATAAATTTATGCTGTTTAAACAACCTATTCTGTAGTATTTTGTTATGGCAGCCTGAACAAACTAATACGGACTTGTGTCTAGAATATGTAAAGCACTATTACAACTCAAAAATAAAGACAGCCCAATTTAAAAATGGGAAATAGATCTGAATAGTTTTCTTAAGAAGATATACAAGTGGCCAATAAGCACTTGAAAAGATGCTCGACATCATTAGCCATTAGGAAAATATAAATCGAAACCATGAGATACCACTTCACATCGACTAGGATGGCTATAATCAAAAGGCAATAAAAAGTGTTTTTAAGATGTGGAGAAATTGGAATCCTCATATACTGCTGGTACCTGCTGTGGAAAACAGTTTGGTAGTTCTCCAAATGTCCACGAACTGATGAATGAATAAACAAGAAATGATATATTCATATAATGGAATATTATTCAGCCATGAAAAAAAATGGAGTACTAATACACACTGCAACTTGGGTGAGTCTTGAAAACAGTATGCTAAATGAAAAAAGATAGATGCAAAAGGCAACATATTGTGTAATTCCATTTGTATGAAATATCCATAATAGGCAAATATATAGAAAGTAGATTGGCGGTTACCCAGGGATGAGAGGAATGGGGAATGGGGATGCCTCAAAAGGATGCTGGGGTTTTTTTTAGAATATTTGATAAAAATATTCTGGAATTAGATGGTGGCAATAGTTGTACAACCTCATGAGTATACCAAAACCCACTTGATTGTATACTTTAAAAAGGTGAATTTTATAATGTGTGGATTATAGCTCATAAAGCTGTTATTTATAAAGTAGAAAATATTTATGCAGATATACAAATTAAAGGAATTTCTAAAATGTAAATACAGTAGCCAACATATTATTTTGTCCACTAGGTTAAAATACTTTGGAAACTCTCCAGGCTATTTATTTGGTTTTGGTTTGTTTTGTTTGTTCTTGTTCCCCTGGTCTTTCTCCTCCTTCCCTGTATGAGTTCTGTGGGGTGATAGCTCCTTCCCATCCTTCCTCTTTGTCTAGAGTTGTATCCAGAAGGTATCTTCTCAGCAAACAGCAGGCCCCTCTGCCTCTCCCCCATGCGTTCTGAGGAGGACAAGGTGGGAACAGAGCACAGGTGGCATGCTGGCCTGTAGGTCTTATGCCCGCCTCCCTCTGCAGGCCTTAGCATGTGGCCCACCACTTCTTTTTGCAAAGATTACACCACATGTTCTCAGCCTTTAAAAACCTTACATTCAGAGTCATGTAAAATGTGGATGATAATATAAACTTGGGGACATAGGACTGGAGGTGGAATGGATGAGAGACATATTTTTCAATATGTGTCATTTTGTAGTTTGAGTTTTTATCATGTTATGAATGGAATTGTGTCACCCCCATCCCCAAAGTCATATGTTGAAAACCAAACCCCAGTGCACTTCAGAATGTGACTGAATTTGGATACAGGACCTTTGAAGAGGTAATTGTGGTTAAATGATGTCATGTGGCTATGCTATAAGCTGACATGACTGGTGTCCTTATAAGAAGAGGAAGACATACCAGGGATGCGGGCACACAGAGAAAAGGCCATGTAAGGATGCAGCTGGAAGTCAGCTGTCTATAAGCCAAGGAGAGAAGCTTCACCAGAAATCAGCCCTGCTACCACCTTGCTCTTGAACTTCTAACCTCCAGAACTGTGACAAAAAAAAAAATTTCCATCATTTAAATTACCAGTCTGTAGAATTCGGTATAGCAGCCCTAGCAATGTAATATATCGCACAAACATGTTTTTCGTTGTTCTGTTTTCCCAATGAGAGTAATTATGGTAATCAAAAGAACTTACGATTTGTTGCAGACTGAATGTTTTTGTTCCCCCTAAATTCTTATGTTGAAACTTAATCCCCGGTGTGATAGTATCAGGAGGCAGGACCTGTAGGCGGTAAGCAGGTTGTGAGGGTGGAGTCCCCATGAGTAGGATTAGTGCCCTTATAGAAAAGACCCCAGAGAGCTCTCTAGTCCCTTCCGCCATGTGAGGACACAATGAAAAGACTGCCATTGATGAATCAGGACTTAAGTCCTCAAAAGACACCGAATCTGCCAACACCTTGATCTTGGACTTCCCAGCCTCCAGAATTCTGAGAAATAAAATACCACTCGGCCTATGGTATTTTTGTTACAGCAGCCCAGATGGACTAAGATCCACAAAAGGCTAATGAAAGAATGAATGAGGTGGTATATTGTTAATTATCAATGAATGGGATGGAGGGAGTTGCAGTCTTCTTATTCCTGCTCTCAGGCTTCATCCTCCAACAAGCCTTCCTCAATCAGGCCTCCTTGTCATTGCTCACTCCACAATCTCTTGAGAAACTGGGCATATATCAGTAATTTGATACATTGCTTGCATAGGTAAAAAACTGGATAATGTTCAACAGGGCCATAAGCCATAACCTTTGGAGTTATTTGTTCCACAGGACAGAAATCAATTTTCATTCCCACTTGAAAGAAATCTACACATTAACCTCTGTTCCTGTACAGACTTGTAAAACAGCCCCAACAATGACCTGCCAAGCCTAGTGGGCTGAAGTGAAAGCACAGCTGGTCATCTTGTTTGTTCATTCCCAAGCATCAAAAACAGTGTTCAGTCTCTTAAGATGAGGTTTTACCATATACTAAACTGAGAAATTGGAGTTAATGCTACTGGAGACCCAAACTTTCCTTGTAGTTATGAGGCGATGGGGAAGAAATCTGTGGATTTTCGTTACTCATCTTCCCATGTCCCCAGCAACTGAACTAGATAATATAAAGTTAGCTATGTGTCTTCTTATGGGTAAAGTGAGGAAATTATATGTCTTAGCCACCCTTAATTAAATGAATCATTTCCACCTCTAAATCTGATTTCTCTAAACTTATTCTATTCATTTTTCTTCCTGCTCACTCTTTAAAACTAAATATATATATATGTATCAAAGTACAAGATATATTGTTTTTAAACTTATAACAACAGTCCCCTGCTCCATCCCCTCTCTAACCCTCATGCCTGCTCCCTATAAACTTTTTCGACCTTTTGCCCTTCCTTCTGTTATTTACTTCCCTATTTCTAAATAATATGCTCATACTACTAATTCTTGATTTTAATGTAAGATATTATCAATTAACTTCTTGTTACAAAAAATTAGAATTTAGTTTTTTTACTCTTCCTTTCCCCAAAACCATACACTGTCCCCTCGTTCTCCCACTGCAGTCATAATACAGTATTTAGTTAAAACCAACATTCAATGATTATGTTATTTTGATTAAACTGATATGTTTACATTCAAGCCACATTTATAAAGGATTATATTTCTCTCCTTGTAAAACTTAATCCTCCTTTTGTTAAACATTTCCTCATTTAAAAAATTCTTAGTTTTATATGCATTTGATGCAAATTCTTTCTCAAACTCTATGCCAGAGCTATGGAGTTTCTCTCAATCCAGTTCCTCTCAATCAGGTAATCTCTCAAGTTCACAACTGCTCTGCTGCCTCAGTCTGCCTGCACCCCGCTGGATTGCTGGACATACCTTGACCTTGTTGGGAGAGTTCCCTTTGACTGTCTCCTGTGTTGGGTCCTCTACTTGCTGGTTCTCATTTGCTCCCCCTTTTCTTGATTTACTCTCTCTTCATATTCTTCAGTATTTTCTAAGAAGGTACATTAGGCAAGTAAATTTTTTGATATATATGAAAGTGTCTTCACTTGATTCACAAGTCAAACTTGATTAACAGTTTGGCTGGATATAGAATTCCCAGTCTAAAAGCATTCTCTCTCAGATGTTTCAAGGTTTTATCTCACTGTCTTCTAGCTTCCAGTGTTATAGTTGAGAAGTGTAATGTTGCTCTGATTTTCAATCATCTGCTGATGATCTGTTTCTTCTCTTTGGAGGGTTTTAGGATCCTCTTTTTATCATGGGTGCTCAGAAATAGCATAATGATGTGCCTCAGCATAGGTCTTTTTTTGTTTGTTTGTTGGACTATACGCTTTAAACTGGGTCCTGAAATTTTATCTTTATTTCAAAGTGGGCTCTTGTTAACACTGAAAGTTATGAAGAAGTGAAAGAGAGAGCTTCACACTATAGTTTAGTGAAGAACAATCAGAAATCATACCAAGATGAGAGGAGGTACCCTACTCTCATTGGTCCAGTGGTGGCTGAATGTGCAAAGAAAATATTTTTAGGTCACATCCTGGGCTCTCAGAAAGAACAGTGTAACCTGTATCTTGAGAAAAATCCAATTTGTGAAGGTTCTTTCAATTGATCCAAGTCCTTCTCTTTCCACTTAAGAATGTTATTACTGAAACAAATGTGGATTCTGTACCGGCTATCTTCCAGAGCTAATCAGAGTGTTTCAAGGTTTTATACTTTGATTTAATGCCATTATGGTGTAAATGAAAGGATCCATCTATTTTGTGGGAGTTATTAGTATAGGTTCTCTGTCTAATAAAAAAATGAAACAAACTGGTTGTAAAACAAAGAAAGAATTTGGAACAGAACATGGCTTATTTTCTCATTCTCTAACTGTGTAATTTTCCTATGCACATGTAAAGACTCACCATCATTTCCATCTGTTACAGTTTCTCAGATTATAACTTTTTTTTTGAGATGCAAAAGAGCTAAGAGGAAACACAAGATATACTCTTCCCTTCCTTGTTTTCCCATCTCTTTGGATTCCTCCTTGCACCTCGTTTATCAAGGGAGAAGAGCTTGATCTATTTAAGGCTGCATAGTCTCTGGGAGGGGGGTTTCCAAGGAGCTGGACACAGGCTATATTGTTGGGCTCTTTCCAAACATGTTCACATTCTTTATATAATTACAGACATAGGAAAAAATGCAAGCAGAGGTTAGATGAACTGCCCTAGATTACAGAGGGATCAGTGCACTGCTCTTATAAAAGAAGATGCCATGGGCTCTCCTGTTAGAGCAATCCCTGAAGAAGGTGCTTTTAATGATTGTATTCTACCTAAGCCACAGATCTGGTCAGACTTGTTACTCCTGGTGTTGCAGTAATTTACTTTAGAATACTTTGGCATAGTTTTAAGGTAACACATGTGTCTACACTAGTTGGTTTTAATCCACACCCTAGAAGACAGTATCAGACACCTAATCATGAATACACACTCCAGGGGTGGTTCAGGAGCATGGAATCAAATGCCCACACTCCAGCTGTCTTTCTCTCCAACCAAACAACGGAGAATTTGTTAATTAGCACAATGGGCATTAGAAAACTGATTTTGTTGGTGAAATTTGTTTTGTTTGTGAATTTAGCGAGCTCTTCACCTCACCCTCTGCAATGGTATCTAAAGCTTGAACAAAAAGGTCTATGTCCAACTTCTGACTCAAAAGATTCTGGTTGCCTGATGCCAATCCTGAAATTACTTCTAGGATATGGTTGTGTTTTTATCTTGAGTTAATATTTAATGCCAGATATGGTCAGAGACCTAGACTTCAGGAGCTTATAGAACAGGATGTAGGAGTATTTTGGGCTCTTTTTCTAATAAATGTTTAATACATGTTCGAATGTGCAGCAATATTTTGTCTATTTGCTTCTGTTGTAAGAAATTATTATTATTTTTTTAAGTGTATGGGATGGGGAGAAACCCATAGCCCTCATTTATCTCAAACCAGTGGCTACTGACGTTTATCAAAAAAACCTAGCAGTTACATGTAACCAAATTGACCAAGGTCTGTTTTCAGTAGTGGTTCAACATGACTTACTATCCTCCTTTCTTGGGTATAGAAAGGACAAGTTAGTCCAGTGGTCTCCGCTCTTGTATGCCTACCTATGCTTAGGAAAATGCTGGGGCAGGTCTTAAGTCTTCTGAATATGAAAGTAATTTCAGAATTGCAGGTAGAGAAGAGAGCTGTCATAGGTGTGCCTAAGGTTGGATAATCCCAGAGGAAGTGATAACAGCTGCCACTTAAAATATGAACATGGGTTAAGGCCTGGAGTAGGTGTATAGCCTAGCTTACCTCATTTTAGCCTTATAATATCTCAGCGAGACACATATATTCCGGTTAAGAAACCAAATTGTAAGAGGTTAAAGAACCAGCCCTGTGTCACATGGCTGGAAAGGAGCGGAAGCAGAATTTTGAATCCACTCATTGGTGCTGAAGCTAGCACATTATATAGGAGTCCCAGGTGAGTGCACACACTCATAAATTTTGCTGAATCCAACCTTATCTTTCATCCTCAGAATGTGACTTTATTGGTTTAATACTCTAAATTACATTCCCATACAAGAGCCTCAGCTTCCTCTCAATACATATTGACAAGATACTCCAACTCCCTTGTGTATAATCTGTCTCTGCCCCATCCCCAGCAGACTTTGCAATTCTCAAGTCAATGAGATACATTGTGGGCAGTTTTTGGAACAGACATCCATGTGTGAGGCAAAGGCCCCAGGTGAAGTCTTGAAAGATCTTCATGTGAGTGAATACTAATTTCTTCATATATACAGGGTAGTGGGGGCTGCTTCTGTAGGAAAGAGATGTTTGGGATTTGGGAGTTCAAATATATATATATATATACACACACACACACATATATATATATACACCCATGTATGTATATGTGTGTGTGTGTGTGTTTGTGTG
>NW_006439190.1:96489-100668 GCF_000325575.1 Pteropus alecto
ATAAATACAGTTGACCCTGGAAGAATACAGGTTTGAATTTCACAGGTCCACTTATACATGGACTTTTTTTCTGTAAATATCTACTGTTTTTGGTCCACCGTTGGGAGTCTGTGGATATGAATGGCTGACTGTATGTATGGACCTATGCTGTTTTATATAGCGGACTTGAGCATCATGGAGTTTTGTATCTCCTGGGGGTCCTGGAACCAAACCCATGGATACCAAAGAGCAACTTAGGTTTTTGGGAGTGAAAAATTATAGTGCATTTTTGACCATATGGAGGTCGCTGCCCCTACCCCTTCATTGTTCAAGGGTCAACTGTATTAATATTGTGCGTTCAGTATCTCTAGAAACTGCAATGATTATTTTTTGTATTTATGAAGCTCTATTTCGAGTCTTCCTTCTTTTTCCCTTTCTCCTTCTCTTTGTATTGATCAGTCTTCCTAGAGACTATTAAGTTCTCAGTGTCTAACTTTTGACTTTATCTGTTTTCTCTATTACACATTTGTTCTAATAACTTTTCTGATAATTTTTGGATGATTTTATCAATCTCTGTAATAATTCTGCTATTCTCTCTCCTTTTCCTTTAAGTATCTACATCCAACTTTCTTTTTTGAAACAATTGAGATAGAATCGACATATAACACCATATAAGTTTAAGGTGTAAAATGTGTTGATACATTTATAAATGTGCAGTATAATTGCCATTGTAGCACTCTATTGCATCGCGTAATTATCACTTTGTCTGTGTCCAACTATTCCCATTGCAAGTCCATGATCCTACTCCTTCCCAACCAGCGTCTAACATTAGCAAGAGAACTAGTTGAGAGTGAGCACTTAACCTTTGCAACAGTTCTGTCCCCTGAACAATTATATTCGTATCTGAAGATGCCTTTCATCTATCCTGCGGCTATACCAGCAAATTTATACTTTGAATTTCACCATATCTGTATCTTGAGATGGGAATTTAATACTTCACACTTTTTTTTTTTTTAACTCTCCAGGGCAGTCAGAAACAGCTACCTTCCTCTATAATCTTTGTTATTATCATCATTGCCATAGCAATCAAGCAATCAAGCATAACAGCAGCAAGAGCCCCCCAAGCCTTGTCCTTCTGCCCCTCATGCCACCACCAGTGCTAGGTTAAGTAATTCTACTGCTACTGTATGTCACAGATTACCACATCCCTTTTGCTCCCTATGCATGCACTGATATGTGAGTAACCTATCCTGAATTCCAAATTGAAGAATTGTGTTTCCTAGGGCCACAAAATTCAACTCAGAATGGTTCCAGACACTTGCTACTAAACAGGTATGTGCAGAATTAGGCAGTCAACTGTATTAGTTTTCTAGGACTGCCATAACAAAGTACCATAAAGGACTGGCTTAAACAACAGAAATTGTCTCACAGTCCTGGAGGCTAGAAGTTTAAGATCAAGGTAGTAGTAGGGTTGGTTCCTTCTGAAGGACCTGCTCCAGCTCCTCTTCTGGTTTCTGGTAGTTCCTTGGCTGGTGGCAGCATAACTCCAGTCTTCACATTGTGTACTCCTTGTGTGCGTGTCTATGTCTAAATTTCCCCTTTTTATAAGGATGACAGTCATATTGGATTAGGGCCCACCATACTGACCTCATTGTAACTTAACTAATTACATCTGCAATGACCCTGTTTCTAAATAAAGTCACGTTCTGCAGTAATGGGGATTAGGACACAATTTAACCCATAACACCAAAAAGGGATGATGAGCATCCAGAAACGAGGGACAGTAGGGAGTTATTACTACCAGTGCTGGATATTCTCCACTGGCCCCTCTAGATCCTTTTTCAACCTTCTCCACGAGGAGGCATATCTCTGCAGGCCACATTCCTTGGGCTCCCTTGCCTTTCGGCTCCTATTTGACTTGGCTACTGGGAGGCACATGCAGGAGCCTCAGGGACTGGAAGAGAGAGAGAGAGGTCAGGTCCAGTACCCGAAAGTACCCTTCTCATCTGCTTTAATATTATATATTTTACATTTAATACTTGGCAGATAATAAGAGCTTAAAATATGGGTGAGTGTATGTGAATCATTTCACTTCCAGGAACTTTTGTGCATTTAGTAAAAATAGCTGACATTTATTGAGTGCTTATGTGCATTCCAAGTACTGTACTTAAATATATTAAACACTGGATAGTACCTATAAAAAGAGTACTATCATTATCCCAATTTTATAGTTAAGTAGACTGAGGCTCACTGAGATGCCTACCTTGCCCAAGGTCAAGGTTGCAAGCTAACTAGTAGCAGGAACGGGGATTTGATGTAAGGCAGTCTGTCTCCAGAAGTGTGCCCTAAACCACAATGCCAACTATTTACCAGACATACTCCTTCACTTTGTGGCAAACACATATCCATTTTCCAAGCTCTGGTCGAGTCATAGCTTTTCTGTAGCAAGCTATGTTCCTTGAGGAACTGACTCTTCATTCTGTGCATCCCCACCATGACTCCTACTACACTTTGTGCCTGTTTGCCTACTGGTGGGTTCTTCAGAACAGGACCATCTCCCATTCATCTCTGCAATTCCAGGGCCTGCCAGGGTGGCCGACAGGGGAGGTGTCAGTGAATGTTTCTGGAAAGTGTATTTCTTGCCACCCCTGAGGGCTCTGTTTGCTCTGAGGTACTCAAGTCCTCCTGATTATAGCTGACTTCCTCAGTTTTACTCAGAGAGTAGTTGTTAATGGCCTGCCAGTTCTGGACCACAGCTGCTGCTGCCCCTGGGGTGGGTGGTCCTGTTTGTCTGAACCCAGGACCTTCATGTGGCTTCTTATATGCCAGGTCAGGTCTGGAGTTCTGAGCAGGTCCCTTCTGATCCTCCTCGGTCTCCAGTGAAAAGGTGTCACTCAGTTTTCAGGTGCCCCATGGGAGATTCACTTTACTTCTCCTTTTCAGTTCTGTCCGAATTAAGTCAACTTTTGTCAGGGATCCCTTTGTCAAAATTCGAGGGATATTCTGGTGGAGTTTTTCTTTCCTCTCTTTTGCTAGGGTGTTGGATTGAATTACCTCCATACAGTGATGGCTTGGAGGCCCCCCACCTTCCCACACCCCTCACCTCTGTCCCCGCAGCCTGTTTAAGGCCAGCTACCATGCGTCTATTTCTACACCAGCTTTGAAGAAATACTCGTTTTTAAAAGCCTACCTCCACATTTCCTATAGCTTTTCCTTATTATCACCTACCCCTTATTTCCCAGCTATTCATTTCTCTCAGAACAAACATGACTGGTTTCATTCCTGCGTAGGGGACTAGCAGGAGGGCCCTAATATCTGCATCTTCTACACCCACGAGGGGCATCCGGTGTTTAATTTGCTGATACTTGCCTTAGGGTTCAACAGCGTCACTGCCCCTTCAGCAGCTCCGTCGGATCCTGTGCCAGAACATCAAAATCGTGTGCTAAGCTTTTAAAAATCGGAAAAGAATTGTTTTTAATGTTTAATGCTATATTGGGGTTATTTGTAAAAATGTGTCATGTTACTTTAAGTGCTATGTCATTCCAAACACACTTGGGTTTTCTGGCGTGCATTGTCCCCCCCAAAGATAAATGCCCCAGGTCGGGCAACCCGCAGCTATGAGAACAAGAGGTTTTTTCCCTCGCTCCCCCTCGGCTCAGAATAAGGTGCCAACCGAAGTTGCCTCCCAGGAGGGGCGGAGGAGGGACAAAGGCCGCGGCATTCCCCGCGAGCGCAGAGCGGAGGGGGACCTGGCAGCAGGGATGGGACTTCCTCTCTCCACTCCGGAACTGCGCGCTGGAGCGGCGGGGACTCGGAAACGCGGGAGGCACGGCAGGAGCTGGCGCGGCGGGCCGGGCGGGCCGTGGGCGGGTCTGTGGGCGGATCAGGGGCGTGGCCCGGATGGGGCTGTGGGCGGGGCCGGCGAGCGGGCTGCGGTGGTTAAACTGCGCCAGCCGTGCTCCCGGGACGCTCCGAGCGCCGGCACCGGCTAGCAGCTGCCCCCGCCGTGGCCTCTTCCCGAGCGAGCTTAGCCCGGCGCGGCCGGTGGCCGGGGCGATGTGAGCCGGAGCCCGCGGGCGTGGCCGGACCGCTGAGATGTGGCTCAAGCCCGAGGAGGTGCTGCTGAAGAACGCCCTGAAGCTGTGGGTGACTCAGAAGAGCAGCTGCTACTTCATCCTGCAGCGGCGCCGCGGGCACGGC